>NC_043970.1:39898414-40154947 GCF_902148855.1 Sphaeramia orbicularis | reverse complement strand
TCTATCGTTATGCCTTTTCCTCTTTTTCCATTTTTATAGTAACACACTACTTCTGCAGTACAATACGGTTCAAATAATGCTCACAATGGTATGGTACCGAAATGTGTTCCAACACTACTTTTGTGCAGACAGAGGAGGTTGGAAGGAATTCAGAAACATTGGGACACCTGTAGGAATGGTAGCACCAACTTTCGAGGCTTGATCAACCTCCTTTGCTGCAGAACTGCTTTAAGTTGTTAACCCATTTCTTCTTTGCATTTTATATAATTCTGAAATGTACATTATTTTTTAATTTTGCTTAACCTACCTTTTTTTTTTTTTACCTCTGGTAGTTCACTGCTTACCTTTACCATTTCAAGCTGTTCCTTGGACTTGAACTGCTTGAATTTCAATAGAAAACTGGAAAAATTGGGGTGTTCTAAAACTTTTGACCGGTAGTGTATATACAGGGTGTGATTTGTCAAAAAAAACAGGGGGGGGGGGGGTTTTGTTTTGTTTTTTTTGTTGTTTTTTCAGAGCGGGTGGGGGGGGGGTTGCGGTCCATAACTAAGGTAACACAACCGGCGTGAAATGACAGTGAAACTTTACATACTTTCAACGTCCAACCTCTGGGTTCTATTCCTGTTATACAGTGGCTTGTACACAGAATTTTCACCACTTCTAACCTGTATCCCGTGGACACACAAATGCTGGGCCCCATGAATTTGTCAGATTTAAACTCCCCCCTTTACGGCGCCCCAGTGCTTGGGGATGTTCGCAAATTCTGAGATTGCCGACAGTTGGGTTCAGGTGAACATTAGTGCCAGTAATGTAGGATATAGATGGAAGAAAACTCATAACCTGCCTGTTATTTCAGTTGGTTGTTGTAGGGTTGTAAAAACCAGAGAGGGGGCTGATCCCCCCCTCCTCCCCAACAAGTCGCACCCTGTATATATGTGCATATATACTACAAACAAAAAAGAGGATATTACTTTTTTTTGGTCATTTTTGCCATTTGTAAAAAAAATATATGTATCTGGTCATTAAAAAATGTTTCAATTCACACAAAAAAAGTAAAAAAGCACTGTACAAGAATCCCAACTGAAAAAATAGCCCAAAAATTAAAAATTTGTTTTTAGTGTACATAGCTGTCATAGATCTACACTCATGCATACATGGGAATCTATATAAATACATCTTCTCTTTATTACATGAAATATGAGAATTTATCCCTGTTATTTTATGATTAGTACGTATAACTACGTATATAACATACAGTCACAGAAAAAAATTATTAGATCATCCTTTTTTAATTCAATTTCTTGTTCATTTTAATGCCTGGTACAACTAAAGGTACATTTGTTTGGACAAATATAATGATAACAACAAAAATAGCTCATAAGAGTTTAATTTCAGAGCTGATATCTATCCATTTTCCATGTTTTCTGATGATAACCAAAATCACTTGTTCTTATGGCATTGTACTGACAAAAACAGTGCTTTAGACATTCCATGTTTTCTTTCTGTCTGTTTTAGTCACATGATACACACAGGAGTTAGTACTTGATTGCATAACCATTGTTTTTGGTAACTTTTGATGGTTTAATGTCTTTTTCTGCTACTGTACGTATCTTATCTTCACATATATCCAGATTATATCTTAATATCGAGACAGAAATGCATATGTGTGGTCATTAGAACTTTACTAAACCAAGAAACCTAATGTTGGATCAAGACTTTTGCACAGACGTATATATACATCTGACTTATTTTGTATATTATTTGCCTGAGAAGGAGTGGGAAGAAGTAGAACCTCTTTTGTCCACATAGATAAATCACTCTATAGAACATCAGCGACTTTTCTGTCTTTATTACATGAAATATGAGAATTTATCCCTATTATTTTAAGACTAGTACATATAACTACATATATTAACATACAGTCGTGGAAACAGTTATTAGACCACCATTGTTATCTTCAATTTCTTGTTCATTTTATTGCCTGGTACAACTAAAGGTACATTTGTTCGGACAAATATAATGATAACAACAAAAATAGCTCATAAGCGTTTAATTTCAGAGCTGATATCTATCCATTTTCTATGTTTTCTTGATAATAACCAAAATCACTTCAGTTCTTATGGCATTGTACTGATAAAAACAGTGCTTTTAGGCATTCCATGTTTTCTTTTCTGTCTGTTTTAGTCACATGGTACGCACAGGAGTTAGTACTTGATTGCATAACCATTGTTTGGAATGACTTTTGAAGGTCTAATAAGTTTTTCTGTGACTGTACATGCTACAGAGGGTGGACTATCCAATTAGTAATTCCCCATTATGTATGATCTGTGCATGCTGGTGTGCTTACATGAATTCCTGAGTCTGTTTCTCTGTGTGATGTTTTGCCAACATTAGCAAACTCCATTACTGAGCTAACAACAGCCTCGGTTGCCACAATACACTGATTTCTCTGTTCGAGGGGATTCAGATTCGTGTCAGGTTTCCCATGAAAATCCTCTGGCTTGCTCATGAGTTCATCGCTGCTTCTCCTCTACTCATCTATCGCTGCAACAGGGTGCAACACTGTATACTCTGCTTAGAAATGCAGCCAGCAGACATCTAGTTCCCAACAGCGCACACACTCCAAGTCAAACTTCACATAAGTACATGCAGATCTTACACAGAGAGCCTTTAAACGAGCTACTTGCTGTTCATACTTTCCATTTTCCATTCCATTTCCAAAGCATCTACTGATCTAAAATGTTGAATAACTGTTGAACCACTTATGTTATCAATACATGTAAATAACTGTAAAATGCCATTCGTCTGCTTTTCAGCAATATCAGGTACAGGGGTTGGACAAAATAATGGAAACACCTTCACCTCACGATGATAATGCCCCAATCCATACAGCTAGAATTGTTAAAGAATGGCATGAGGAACATTCTAATGAAGTTGAGCATCTCGTATGGCCGGCACAGTCCCCAGACCTCAACATTATTGAGCATTTATGGTCAGTTTTAGAGATTCAAGTAAGACGTCGATTTCCACCGCCATCGTCTCTAAAAGAGTTGGAGGGTATTCTAATTGAAGAATGGCTTAAAATTCCTTTGGAAACAATTCACAAGTTGTATGAATCAATACCTCGGAGAATTGAAGCTGTAATTGCCGCAAAAGGCGGACCTACACCATATTAAATTATATTTGTTGATTTTTTAAGGTGTTTCCATTATTTGTCCAACCCCTGTATATCCATACAATTATTGTCATATTTTGCTGAAAAATTAGTGTTTTCTCAGTTTCGATATAGTAACATTTAAATTTACTGAGCTTTTATTAACACTTACATGGTCAATAAATTCAATAAAAATAAAAAAAATAAATAAAATAAATCACTTGATAATAGTTCAATGTAGAGAGAAATTCATGTGGACATCACAAAAAAAAAGTTCTAGGTCTTTGTGGGTTAATATTACATTGAATACAGAGGAAAAAAAATATTACTTAGAAATATATTGAGCTGTTAACCCTTGATTGGGCAAGTGACTATTTTTGGTCACATTACAAGACAGTACCAGCAACGGTTCCAGTGAATAATTCAAGATTTTTTTTGCTTGATTCAAGCAAAAACATCTGCCAATGGAACAAGTAAAACATCTTGGTAAGATTTCTTTAAATAACATTTTCAAGGTCTATTGTGAAAATGTAAATTCTTATATTTCACTAGTCGCTTTTCCATTGGACATCTGCACAAAATTTTACCGATATTTATTAAATGTCGAAAAAACAGAAGTGCGTAATGTCGGTTTTTCCATTAAATCACAAATGCGATGATTTGTTTATTTATTATCGCGAGATGACACAAGAAGTCATTCCATAAACATGGCGACGAACATAAATATGGTGTTGATTTACAGATATATTGATTATTATTATATATTACCCTTCTTTCTTGCACTAAATTAAAAATGATTGGGTTTCCTGGTGTGTCCACACATTTCTTCTTCTTCTTTGCTTGTTGTAACATACATCAACATACGTTTTTTTTAATTTAGCTGACTCTAGTTGCGAAAAAAAGTCTTTCCATTGCAGTTTCGCATGATATACCATTTATGCTACGCCTGAAAAACCACCTCTTGCCAGCACAAAAACTTTTAATCGAAAAATGAGACTTTTGGCGAAATTGTTGTTTTTCCATTAGGCAAACTTTTATGCACAAGTTACATTTGCGCAATTTGAGGGTCAATGGAAAAGCAACTTGTGACAGCAACAGTTCCGGTGAGTCGTAAAAGATTTTTTTGCTTAATTCAAGCAACAAAACTGCCAATGGATCCAAACAAAAAAAAAAAAGTAGTGTCAATATTTCAAAGTCAAGCTATTTTTACCTACACTGGAAAAAATAGAAATCTTACCAAGTATATTTTTCTGATTTCTCGTCAAAAATTTTCATCGCACTTAAAATTAAGACATGAGGACATATAGACATTATACACAATAAGAAATAAGATAAAAAAAATGTTTTGCTCGAATTGAGCACAAAAAAAAAACGTGAATTAAGCAAAAAAATCTGCCAATGGAACAAGTGAAAATTATCTTAGTAAGATTTCTTGAATGAACATTTTCAAGATCTGTTGTCTAAAAATAAGTTCTTATATCTCACTGAAAAGTTACTCTTTAGGCGATTATGTCTTGTTTTAAGTGTGATGAGATATTTTGACTAGAAATGAGAAAAATACACTTGGTAAGATTTTTGATTTTTTTTTCCAGTGTAATTAATCTGATTACAAATTTTAATATTATGTCAGCACTATTTTAAATCAGCATCCTGATATTCTATTACTCGCTGACCTTGTGGTGACACAGCTGAAAAGAAATTATTCTGACAATTAGAGCATGTTACAGTTACTCCAGAAAATACAAAGTTAGGAAGTTAAATTTGCACCTTTCTTAAAGCAGGGGTCAAACTCATTTTAGTTCAGGGGCCACATTCAGCTAAATTTGATCTGAAGTGGGCTGAACCAGTAAAATAATAAAATTATAATATATGGATAATGTCAACTCCAAACTTTTCTCCATGTTTCACAGTGAAAAAAGTAAAATTACATCATGAAAATGTTTACATCTACAAACTAACCCTTCAAACAATGTGAATAACATGAACAAACTGAAAAAAAGTGATTTTAACACAATTATGCTTTAGTTTATCATTTACACATGTATATATAACTTACAGATCACAGTGGATCTACAAATACACAAAAATTTAGTAACAGGTGGGATAGTATTAAAATTGCACTTCTCTTAAGACATTTCAGGTTGTTCATATTTGTTCAGGTTATTCAGATTTTTTGCGAACTTATGCTTTGTTTTCGTGTAAATACATGAAAACATTTACATTTACAAAGAGAAAAATTGGACTTGTGAGTACAGGATGGGGAAGCAAAATTTACAATGTTTTGAGGCAGGGATTGAAAGACAGTGTATGACCAATTAGTTTATTGAAAGTCATGACAATTTATTTGCCACAAGAAAGTACATCATAGAAATGTTTTTTATCTATGTGTCCTCCTTCTTTCTCAGTAACTGCCTTCACACGCTTCCTGAAACTTGCGCAAGTGTTCCTCAAATATTCGGGTGACAACTTCTCCCATTCTTCTTTAATAGTATCTTTAAGAAAGTCGACATTGCTGTGTGATGTTCTATTGGTAGCATGTTCTAAAACGCCCCAAACAGCAGAATCCAGAGGGTTTAGATCTGGGCTAGAAGGCGGCCATAAACATGATTCCCAAAAATTGCTAAAGTTGGATTTGTTGCTGTTGTCAACAAGTGTTTTGGTGTTCTTGTGTAAGATTTTAACTTCAAATCATATTTTACTGCATTTCTAACGGTCTTGTTGTCTGCCTCAAGTTCAATTGCCATTTTTCTCATGGGTTTTTGGATCCTTTAGGATTTTGGATTTGAGAGCTTTAATAAAAGCTTTGGTACGTTTTTTGTTGCTTCCTCCACTTCCAGACTTTCTGGTAATAGTTTTGCTCATCATTCTCTTCTTTCCATTATAAACAGTCTTTATGGACACTCCAACTATTTTTGAAATCTCCTTTGGTGTGACGAGTGCATTCAGCAAATCACACACTCTTTGACGTTTGCTTTCCTGATTACTCATATGGGCAAAAGTTTGTGAAAAGGTATGGATAATAGTGTTAGGTATGATTATGACATCAATATATATGTGTCGAGGCCCAAAATGGAATCTGGCCCGATTAAGAATCGGGCCGGCCCAGAATGGAATTCTATTCTAGGCCGGCCTAGAATGGAATCCTGCTGCTATAATGTTATTTTTATACCATGTTTAATGCAAATGATCCATAATTCCATAATTTGTCATAATTTTACATTTTCAGTCTTACATACCTTGAGTAACTATTGTCAATTTCAGTCAATTTCACTGTACCATATATTGGTGGGGAGTACCACTAGGTTCTATTTGTAAATAAAGTGTATTATAGTTTACAATTAAAATGTTGTTTGTTTCATTTTTTTTCACATATTTGCAAATTCCATGTATTGATTTTTGTAATAATTTAGATCATTTGCATTAAACATGGTATAAAAATAACATTATAGCAGCAGGATTCCATTCTAGGCCGGCCTTGAATAGAATTCCATTCTGGGCCGGCCCGATTCTGAATCGGGCCAGATTCCATTTTGGGCCTCGACATATGTTTGGTTTCAAAACAACTGACGTAGTGCCTGCTGAGAAAAAACAACTAAATGTTCATTGTAAATTTGCTTCCCCGCCCTGTATTTATAGGTTATTACTGAGTGCTTTTCTTGTTATGAGATTGAATTAATCTGAATGTGGAACCTGAACTAAAATGATGTTAATCTTAGTGTAATTTTTACATTTCACAAATTCATCCCAGGGGCCGGACTGGACCTGGATTTGGCCCCCGGGCCGCATGTTTGACACCTGTGCCTTAAAGTATAAACAACCTGATTCATTATGCACCTGCACTGTTTTCTTGTAAAATAAGAAATTACTGATGACTGGAAATGCATCCTTTTTTTCTTCCTGGTAAATCCTGATGAATGTTGCAGTAATCTACCTTGTGTCAGCATAATCGCGTTTCATTCTCTTTAAATGAAGATCATTAGTTACCCTTTAAAGCACATCCACATCGTCGAAAACTAATAAGGTATCTACAGACCATAACGGTGCATACCATTAATCAGTGCTGCATTTCCTGCCCCTGAGCCTGATGATATTATCATAACCAAAAGCATATTTTGAGATATTTAGAGTCTTTGCACCTGCAGTCATTTCTGCACATTTTCATGTTGAATATGCATTAAAAACAACTCTGCCAAAAGAAGTCGCAAAGTTTGGGGTGGCCAAGAGGAGCTGCATATTCCTTTGGTTAATGTATTATTAGTCACAGTAAACTTCTTTTCCCCTTGTTCCCGTAGGTAAGCTTGTACAGACTTGATTTTGTCAACAAAAAAGAATAGAACCACATGAAATAATTAGATGCGTGCACCTTACCGCCTTAAGCTGACACTTTTATAAAGCTTTACTGGGGGAAAAAAAAGTCCATAGTGCAGCAAAAATGTGTTTATTAAAATGCTTCTACTCAAGGGAAGTCTGTGTATGTGTGTGTATAGAGGAGGGTTAGTGGCGCTTTTAATGCAGCTATTGTGTTGGAGTTGTGTTTCCACCCCTTTGAAAAAAAAAAAAAAAAAAACTGCTGAGATAAATAAACAAACAAGCCCACATCATTGCTATTAATAATGACTGAGCTTCTCCTCAGCTCTGCACATTATTAAAAGATCTAAAGATAAGGCGCCGTCTTCATATCATGCATTTATGCCTCGGATCCTTTTGACTTCACCTAGCGCTACATTGTCGTGTAAAATTTAGGGCCGTTGGTGTTAGACATCTCTGGTCTCTTAAGAATCCCTCCAACCTATATTCTGAAAACTAGAATTTAGTACCTATAGCTCTGTCTAAGACGGGGTACACATCTAAGGATTTTCTAAATTTGAAGAGATTTTTCATCTGTTACAGACCCCACACGAAGACAAAAAAATCAGGCGTTGGACAGTTTTGATCAGGGGTGTCAAACGTGCGGCCCGCGGGCCAAATGTGGCCCACCAAAGGTTCCAAATCCGGTCCGTGGGATGAATTTGAAAATAGCAAAAATTCCACAGTCAAGGCTGTTGAACTCATTTTAGTAGGCCTGTAACGGTACACAAAATTTTCGGTTCGGTACGTTTTTGGTTTTCAAAGCCACGGTTCGGTTTTCAGTTTAGTTTAGTTTATTAGTTTGATCCCCATTAGCTGCTGCATACCCCAGCAGCTACTCTTCCTGGGGTCATCAACAACACAAAAACAAAGCACCAACAATTTCCCACAACTCACTCAACAACAGGATGTACATACACTCAACACAACAACACAAAACCAAAAATCAGCAACAGCACACAATACAAAACAATTACAATATAATATCAACACAAAAAAAAAAAAAAAAAAAATATATAATAATATAATAATAATAAAAAATAAATCCCAGTTAGGTACGGGAAGAAAGAAACCCCTCAAATGTCTATTAATGCATTTATGAATTTTTAACATTTTTCCCCCCAATTTTTGGAGACAATAGAATATAGAAAAACAGGAATAATATAATTCTGTTGCTACAAATCAAATAGAAAACAAAACAAATTATTAATATTACTAAATGTATTTTAAACATTAGTATTGCACTTTTCCCTGAAAGGTAGTTTTGAAAAAACAAGAAAAATCTAATTACAGATCTGTCAGTTCACATTCTGCATAAAAAAAAAAAAAAAAAAATTCCACATGAAGTGCAGCATTAACAAGAGGGTAAACTGGTATTCTGTTGAAACAAACTGAAGAAAAACACTGACAACACAATGAACTAAATTATTTATTTTAGGACAGAGAACAAACTGTGTTGTGTGCCTGTGTGCACGGGGGATTTTTTTTTTTGTTTTGTCGGAGCCGGGGGTAGGGGGGTGCGGTTCCATAACTACGCAACGAACGCTGTTGTGAAACAAAGTGAAACTTTACATACTTCACGTTCTATTTATTCCTCTATTATACAGCGTGCATGATACGACAGACAGACAGACAGACAGACAGAGCTAGTGTAAGTGTTTTAGAACTACCGTAGTTCCTTGGGCCAAACAACATCCGTCTTATCACCGTCTCTTTCCTCGTTGTTGTCTTTCACCTGAACCTGAACTGATCCAAACTGGACTGGACTGATGGTGGAGGGTCTTCAGTCTCTTCCTTCCAGGTTCACATCATATTTGTTGTTTTTTTAACCTTATATCAGCTGCTATTTCATATTTTGGGTCAATGTGTGCATCCTTCAATATGTCATGTGAAAACATTTTAGTTCAGGTTCCACATACAGACCAATATGATCTACAGCAGGGGTGTCAAACATGCGGCCCGGGGACCAAAACTGGCCCGCCAATGGGTCCGTCCGGCCCGTGGGAATGAATTAGTGAAACACAAAAATTACACTAACGATATTAACATCAAGGATGTCAAAATAATTTAGGTCATTCCTCCAAAGTGAGTCAGACCAGTAAAATACTATCATAATAACCTATAAATAATGAAGCCACAATTTTTTTCTCTTTGTTTTAGTGTAAAAAAAAAAAAAAAAAAGTAAAATTAGACAACAAAAATGTTAACATTTACAAACTAGTCTTTTACAAAAAATGTGAAAAACCTGAACAACCTGAAATGTCTTAAGAGAATTAAGAGTAATTGCACTAATGAAAATGAGAAGCTGAGGCCAAATAATGGCGTAATTGTTAAAATTCCCTTTTGTTTCTTAATAAATTTCATTTTGGTCATGGTTGTTCATGTTTTTTCCACATTTTTTTAAAGGGGTGTAAAATTTTGATACAATAATTTACTTTTGTCACTCCAAAACATAGAAATTAGACATACAAATTTTGGAATTGATATTATTTTTGTATTATTGTGTTATTATTTTAATCATCCTGCCCACTGCAGGTCATATTGGGTTTTATGTGGCTCCTGAACTAACATGAGTTTGACACCCCTGATCTACAGTAAAATAACATGATCTACAGTAAAATAATAATAACTGCAAAAAAATAATACTCTATATTTCTTCTTGGTTGAATGTGAAAAAAATATTACACATGTCTATAAATAATGACAATTTCAAATGTTTCTTTGTTTTAGTGCAAAAATAACATTAAATTATGAAAATATTCAAATTTGCAAACTATCCTGTAACAATAAAATGTGAATAACCTGAACAAATATGAACAACCTGAAATGTCTAAAGAAATTAAAACACAATTTTAAACAGTTTAAACAGTAATAATAATAATAATAATATAACAATATCACACATTCCTTTTCCTATATACACTAATATGATAATACCATTTAAAAATTATCTGACCAGATTAATAATAATAATAATAATAATAATAATAATAATATATAAATAATAATAAATAATAATAATATAATATAACATAATGATGATGATAACAACAACAATAATAAAAATAGTATACCAATATCACACATTCTTTTTCCTATATACACTAATATGATAATACCATTTACAAATTATCCTACCAGAATAATAACAATAATAATAATAATAATAATAATAATAATGATGATGATGATGATGATGATAACAACAACAATAATAATAATAAAAATAGTATACCAATATCACACATTCTTTTTCCTATATACACTAAAATGATAATACCATTTACAAATTATCCAACAATAATAATAATAATAATAATAATAATAATAAAAATGATAGTATAACAATATCACACATTCTTTTTCCTATATACACTAATATGATAATACCATTTACAAATTATCCTACAATAATAATAATAATAATAATAATAATAATAATATCACACATTCTATTTCCTATATACACTAATATGATAATACCCATTTACAAATTATCCTACCAGATATTAATACCATATATTAATTAAAACTAAAAACAAAAACACATTACACTGAAATTTAACTTCTGGCTTGCAAATGAACACTTTTGAATAAACACTGAATACTTTTGATTAAATACTGGTTTCTAATACTTTGGATGAAAATACTGATTTCTGACACCACACTTGAACTCCGTGTCTGTCCTCATGCGGAGGTGAAGAGTACAATAGATGCTTGTGAAAAACGCCGCTGCCTCTGTGGTGAAGTTTCTCCGTATGGAATGTGTTTTTGTGTCATCACAGAGCGCTGATGGCTGAGGACGTGTCACAGCAAAGTGCACTTAACATGCCTCTCAGTCAGGAAGCTATTGCTAAAGGGCGACGAAAACGACTTCACTGGCATCAATCTCTTATTAGAAAGTAATGGTCACTTCCACTCTGGGATGTCTATCACCTAAGGGCCACTTTGGTATTGATTGCTTGAGCCCTCCATGATTAAGATCTTGGCAAATGCTCAGCGAGTGTTTGGTACGTCGGGGTGGAGCAGAGTGGAGCGCAACACCCCAGGCTCCGTCGTCCTCTGATTCGGTGCCAATTGGAAACCTCTCCCAGACCGCAACCGCGCATCTTCACGGCAACTCAACCACAGAGCCTCTCCCACAGCTGCTATCACCACTGTTTGCTCACTCTTAATTATTGTTTTTCTCCAAAAGCCCAAACCTCAAGTCAAGTGCTTCCTGTCCGCACATCTGCAAGTGCTCCAGCGCAATTATTTAGACGTGCAATCACTCGCATACAACGGGGAAATCTTTGCAAAAACACATTCACATTGTCTTTTTTTTTTTCTTCTTCTTCTTCACTTGGCTCTCTCGAGATCCAATTATACAGCCAGTGTAATTCTACGCAGAGAGAAATGTGTTTGATTAATGTGTGAAATATTTACAGCACATTTTAAATTAAGATTTTTATTTTTTTTATTTTTGGAGCATTTTCAGGCGAGTCCAGCTGACTTCCTTCATGCGATTCTTTTTTGCCATATTGCTCCCTTCAGTGTGCAAAGCAATATTTCATTAATGCCACTGACTAAGACCTCATTACCCAAAGTTCCCTTGTGGACAAAGCGAGTCTTAAAGATGGAGGATGACCATCTGGAAGTCATCAAGAGGGATCACAGTGCAGAGCGGCAGAGATAACCGTTTAAACTCGCTGTCCTGAACACCAGCGTGATCCATTTCATGCACATCTGGCCTGTGGCTACCAACCAAAGTGAAAATTACAGTGTGAAAGATAGAACCGACTGCAACTGATCAGGGGATGCTGTTTGTTGTCGCCCCGATGCCATATTGAGTTTGTTCCTGTCATTTCCCCAACTGCATGTTGATATTTCCACACGATTTAACACTTCTTTGAGACAGCCAGTGGCGGCAGCTTTAGTTTTCAGCTTCTATGACGAAATGAAAATGATTACAAGGCACCTGTTATCGTAAGTACTGATAAGTCTGCGGAAAAGCCAGAAGCACTCTAAAAATAGAGGACTTTCATGAATGAAATCCCTAATTGAAGGCTTTACAAAAATGGCAACGAGGATTTAAAAATTAAAGTAATTAACAGATATGTAATCCATCGCACTATTCCGCTCTTTCTTTAGGCAAGTCATTGTAAGAGAGTGTGATTTTACATTCACAACGTCGCGTCTGAAAATATGAAGTAGATAGGACTTGATAAGGAAGTACAATATTCACTGATCTTTAACCCTATGATTCCAAACGTATATTTGATACATGAGTTTTGAAGCCCTCTATATGATCAGTGTGATATTTTTTTTGTCTTGAAAAGCCTGATGTATACAATTAGATACATGCAATACACAGATAATCCACCAGGGGGAGGAATTCGTTCACGCCCCCTCCAGGTTGTTGGCCGTGCTGCTCTGTCCCATTCAACCAACAACTGAACATTTAAGGTAATCGGCTCAAAGTTTGCGCATATTTTCAGTTTTGAGTACAACCGCTGCTGCTGACGAACAATTATGGCATACTTGTAGAAATGTTTCAGAAGTCTTGTCCTTATATGTGCAAATGTCATGACCTAACTAGTTAGAAAACGTAACAAATTAAGCAGGAATTAAACTGGTTGTAGAAATCCTTTTGATTTTTGCCAAAATGAATGTAAAGATAGCTTTGCAGCACCTGGAGGGTTCAAATTGAAACGTTTTTGAACCATTGGAGTCCAAATACACAAATAAATGATCCAAAGACTAATAAAAGTGGGTTTAGCAACATATGACCCCTTTAAACCTATAACGCCAGATGTATCATATTTGATACATGAGTTTTGAAGACCTCTACATGATCAGTCTGATATTTTTTTTTTTTTTTTTTCTTGAAAAACCTGATGTATACGACTAGACACATGCAATACACAGATAATCCACCAGGGGGGAGGAATTTATTCACCAGAGGCCTTTGCAGTGACACTATAAGACTGTCATTAATGAGCAAGGAGGAAGAACTTTGCCAATTTGAAAAGGAATTACCAATTGTTAGACATGTTTGTGTTCTGTTATGTTTTTGTTTGTTCAAAAATAATTCTGTTTGAGCATTGAGACCTGATGTATCAAATATGATACAAAATTGAAACTCATACATTAAAATTGATATTTGAAAAACATTTTTTGGGTTGTTCAGAAGGACGAATAAAGGCTCCAGTTTCAAAGAACTGGAATTTTCTGTCAATGATTTAATGGTTCAGGCTTTACAGGGTTAAATAAAAGTACATTATTTTTGTGTGAGTTAAACTGTTTTCACCAAATATACCATCATGCCACTCAAACCTGAACTATTTGTTTCCTGTTTTACTTTTACTGCTTGTTGCATATTGCTTATTATTACTGCTTAATATGTAAAGTGTCATGAGATAACTTTTGTTATGATTTGGCGCTATATAAATAAAATTTGATTGATTGGTATTGTAGGATGTATGGTTATTGTTTTGATGTCTTCAACTAATTGAAATACAAATGCATATAGTAACATAACACACTGATTTTATTTCAGTAATATTCCATATAATAATCACAAACCAAGACATTGTTCACATCAATGAATAAATGCATCTAAATGACTTTCGTGGTCCCCCTCCTCTAAACTACTGATATTTTCAACAACTTTGGTTTCATTTAATGTCTATTGGATGATTAAAAAAGCTGCATTTGGTGCTGCCTCTAACCCATGTAGCAGTTCCAAAATACATTTTTTCTCTCTAACCTTTCTTAAGTAGTTTATCACAGTTTATTCTCATATTATCCTCAGTATTTTGTGCTTTTTCAGTGAAAATCAGGTATTTTCCTATATTTACTTAATTACTAATCATATAGATGTCCATAAAAACTCAGATAAATATATCAGAAAACAAAGAAAACTGAAGAAAATGCTACTTTTTCAGCAAATATATCATTAACCCTTTCATGCATACTGGTCACTACAGTGGACAGTTATTCTACAGCTGTTCTCTTGTATATTCATGGATTTTGTTGTTTTACTTCCATATCAGCCAACACAGTGAATGCTCATGCATCATCCCATACACTGCAATTCATAACGTTCCTGTAAATTTTCTGTCCTTGATCTGCACTAACATGTTTGAGTGTAAATCAATTGCTTGTTACTGTTATTATACTGTAATTAGCAAAGGGGGGTTAACCCTTTCATGCACAGTGGTCACTACAGTGGACTGCTATTCTACAGCTGTTCTCTTGTATATTCATGGTTTTGTGTTTTAGTTGCATATCAACCAACACAGTGGACACTTATGCACCAACCCATAATACACTGCAATTCATACCATTCCTGTAACTTTGCAGTTCTTGAGAAATGTGATCTGTAGCAACATATTTGAGTGTAAATCAATTGCTAATTGTTATTAGACTGTAATTAACAGGGTTTTTTTTTTAAGTTGATGGGTTTTATTGTTTTTTGTTTTTTTTTTCATATTATTTGAGTAATCGCTACTATTATAGTATGTTAAAATGTGAGAAAACATCAGATTAGCAGCATTTAAAAAAATATATATATATATTTCAGAGTTTTCACACAGTGTGACAGTAAATACATGTTTCTTTGCTTCAAAAATTAAATGCATGGTGTCCAGGTGAGTGGACATTTTTGTAACGTTCATTAAAAAAAAAAAAAAAAAAATCACATTGTTTTTTTCATCCCTAAAGAGGAATAAAAACACTCAGGAAAAAAAAAAAAATCTTGGTTAACGTTCTCATAATTCATGCATGAAAGGGTTAAACAAAGACATATACACACATATATATATCTCCATGAAGTGAGTAATGACTAGTGTTAGTATATGTTAAAATGTGAGAAAAACATCAGATTAGTTGCATTAAATATGTTTTACGTTATAGTTTTCACACAGTATACCATTTCCTTCAAAAATTTTATACATGGTGTCCTGCTGAGTGGACATTTTTGCAACTCCATGAAAAATAGGTTCATAAAGCAATTCATTCGCATTGTTTTTAATGCCTAGATCAAGAAAAAAATCTTAATAAAGACTTTCATAATTCATGCATGAAAGGTTTAACTGAACATAAATGCAAGCATCTCCATTTACTGTCATTGATCCAACTCTAGGGGTTTTACTGCTGAATCAATGCTGTAGAGATGACGGGTGTTTCCACGTCCAAATGGGTCATATCTGATGACCCGGAAAAGATTGATAACTGCATTTTACACCAATTATTACATGTATGATAGGATTAGTGGATTAATATTTTCAATCAGTAGATGCTTTTGGTCGGAGGTGGATGTTTGGGTCTTTATGGGTTGGAATCAGTTTCTTTCCCATGAGCCTCTTGTGGTATTGTAACTAAAACACCTGTCTGTAACAGGAAACATAGCAAGGAAAAAACCTGAAGCAAAGAAGTCATCTACAGAGGAGTGTAGCTGTTTTTAGCTCGTCGGCCCATACGCCAGAGCTATTGTGATGGTGCTGTATCTGTCGTCGTCTTCGTTAGCGACATCTTCTTTGATGAAACTAACCGGTTGGGTTCATTTCAAATTCTATATGTTGCTTCTTTGGGACAATGTTTATAAAGTTTGTTCACAGTTTTGAAAGGTTTCAGTTTTGAAGTTTTGACGAATTTTGTAATAATAAATATTTGCCTTTACTTATAATGGGCCATATTTTGATGCTTATAACACAGGTGTCAAACATGTGGCCCGGGGACCAAATCTGGCCCGTCAAAGGTTCCATTCCGGTCCGCAGGATGAAAGTGCAAAAATGAACCTGAACAGTCAAGGTTGTCCAAGTCATTTTGGTTCAGGTTCCACATACAGACCAATGTGACTTCAAGTAAAAATAACAACACAATAAACCATAAATAATGACAACTACAAATTTTCTACGTGAAAATTATGCAGAAAAAATTAAGTGAAAAAAACAAACATTACAGTGGTGAAACTTTTAACATTTACCAAACTATTCTTTCACAATAAAATGCAAATGAACACATAAATAAAAAAGATGAACAACCTGAAATGTGCAATTTTAACAATATTCCTGCCTGTTACTAAAGGTTTTGTGCATTTATGGATCCGCTGTGACTGTAGTTGTGTTAATAATAATAATAATAATAATAAGAGATGGAATATTGTAGAAATTGTTCAAATTTTAGTTCCAAACTCCAAATTTTAACAATATTCTGCCTGTTACCAAATGTTTATGTAGCATTGTGTGTAACGTACATGTATAAATAATAAGTCGAGGCATAATATTGTTAAAATTGCACTAATTTTGCTAGTGAAATTTCTGTTTTTTCAGGTTATTCACATCTTTATTGTAAAATGTAAATATTTTTTATAATTTAATTTTTTTTTCTGTACTACAACAAAAGAAAAACTTGGATTTGTCATTATTTATAGGTTATTAATCATTATTTTATTTGTCTGGCCCACTTGAGATGAAATTGGGCTAAATATGGCCCCTGAACCAAAATGAATTTGACACCCCTGCTGAATAACATAGAAATGATTACAGATATCAACATAGTTACTATTGAGCACTGATAGGAAGTCATATATGGACTTTCATTTAATTAGCTGACTTATCCTTCAGTGAAAGTACCACCCACTTCTATTGGGAGATTGATCTCCTCCATCAACACCACAGGACTCTAACAAGTTGTGATTGATTCTTGATAGAACATGCTGGGGAGATAGAGAGACACTGGTCCTATTTTTATTTATTTACAGTGGAACTTTAACCCATAAAGACCTAAAGCTACTTTTGTGGCAGTTCCCAAATTAATTTTTCTCTATTTTTAACCCTTCTTTAGTAATTTACCACCATTTATTGTAACATAATGCTCTGTACTTTGCATTTTTTTAAGTAAAGATCCGGTATTTTCCTATATTTAATTCACTGATCATGTAGATGTTCATTAAAGCTCAAATTAAAGTTGAGGGTTATATGAAAAAAACAAAGAAAACTGAAGAAAAAGTGACTTTTTTGGTGAAATATATCAATAACTGAACATAAATACAAGTGTCTCCATTCACTGTCATTTATTAAATTCCATGGGTTTTACTGGTGAATCAATGTTGTAGAAGATGACGGTGTTTCCACGTACAAATGGGTCATATCTGATGACCATGAAAAGATGAAAAACTGTATTTTACACCAATTATTTACATGTTTTGATAGGATTAAAGGATCAAAAGGTATTAAACAGTTCTATCAGTAGATGCTTTTGGGTGCCGGTGGGTTTTGATGGGTTAATCCACTATTTAACCATTCTTATGTAATTTGTCACCATTATAATATTCTCTATATTTTGTGTTTTGTTTGTTTTTTTTGTAAGAAAACAGGTGTTTCCCTATATTTAATTCACTGATCATGTAGATGTTGATTAAAGCTCATATTAGAGTTGAGGGTTATTATATCAGAAATAGAGAAAACTGAAGAAAAAAAATGACTTTTTCAGCAAAATCAATCATTAACTGAACATAAAAACAAGCGTCTCCATTCACTGTCATAGAGCCAAATCCATGGGTTTGACTGATGAATCAGTGGTGTAGAAGATGATGGTGTTTCCACGGTAACTACGGAGCCTCTGAACGTCCAAATGGGTCATATCTGATGACCATGAAAGATGACAAACTGTATTTTACACCAATTGTTTACATGTATTGATAAGATTAATGGATCAATAGCTATAAAAACAGTTACATCAGTGGATGGTTTTGGGTGCTGGTGGGTCTTATGGGTTAAAATCCACTAACCACATGATTCTTCACACTGCTTTGAAGTGGAAAACAGGCTGAGATGGAGGTGATTGGTGTGACGGGAGTCTTTCAAGTTCACTCATATGACAGAATTCCAGGACATACTCTAGAAGGGTTAGTTTGACTTTTACCTCTTAATAAAGGCTTGTCTAAAATCAATATTCATTAACATGTATGACATGTTTAGAATATTTCCTTGCCATCATACAGTTTTTGTTTTTTTTTTTCCTCATGGGGGAAGGAAGCCCTGAGGTGTTCTTAGTCCGTCCAGACTTGCTGACAAAGAGAACATTTCTGCAGGGAACTCGGCAGCGGTTTTATGAGGTTAAATCACTTTGTCTGTGTCAGTCCGATACAAAAAAGAGGTTTCAGATGGATGTGTCGGAAAGCGAAGGACTTTTGGAAACGTGGACTGATCACCTCAGAGTAGATGCAGTAATGATTATCTTTAACCCTATAACGCCTAACGTATCATATTTGATACATGAGTTTTGAAGCCTTCTACATGATCAGTGTGATTTTTTTTTTTCTTGAAAAACCTGATGTATACAATTAGATACATGCAATACACGGATAATCCACCAGGGGGAGGAATTCATTCAATAGAGGCCTTTCCAGTGACACTACAAGACTGTCATTAATGAGGAAGGAGGCAGAACTTTGCTAATTTTGAAAAAGAATGACCAATTCGTTAGACATGTTTGTGTTATATTGTTTTGTTTTTTTTGTTCAAAAATAATAATATTTGAGCATTGAGAGCTGATGTATCAAATATGATACAAAACTGAAACTTATACATGGAAATTGATATTTGAAAAAAAAAAAAAAAGGTTTGGTTGTTCAGAAGGACCAATAAAGGCTCCAGTTTATAAGAACTGGAGTTTTCTGTCAATGATTTAATGGTTCAGGCTTTAAAGGGTTAATACAAGTTTCATGACATAAAATCAAACCAGTGTTGGTACTAATATTCCACTCTGCTCTGTTATCACACTGTGGAGGCTTAAGAGCGTTTTCAACAGGGAAGGATGAATTCACCTGTTTTCACATAGGAGCAGGCTTCTTTTTTAAACATATTGTCTCTTTTTATGTGCTTTAACACCAGTATTGATGTGATTCATTCATTCATTGCAGTCGAGTCAGTGGTTTTCTTTACAGCTCCAGAAAACATGTTTTATTTATGGTGAAATAGTAAAAGTTGGATTTATGCAATCAGTAAAATCACAACAGACATAACAGCTAAAATTTACTTAGGGGGTCAAATGAGTGGCCATTTTTGTCCAAAAAAAAAGTTGTAAGAAGTTGTCAGAAAAAGTTGTTAGCGCTGCACAGGTTGAATCGCACAGATTCATTCTTATAACCTTAGTCGCCAGCAATTCCAAGGTTTTCTCATACCAGTTCTGTAAAGTTGATCGTTTCCTGATAAGGCCGCTGCCCAAATGGCTGAGTCAAAGCTGGAGTTTTAGGCCCTTTTTCATCGGCGTTATTGTGTCATCTTCAAGATACTTCAACCCTCATCTGCACGTACATGTGTGAATAAAGTCTGCAGCCTGTGGCACCAGCATCCACCTCACCCATTCAGACCCACTGCAGCTCCAAATTATATGTTTTTTCTCTATATTTAACTTTCTTAAGTAATTGATCACCATTTATTATAAAATAATATCATATAATATACGGTTAAAATTTACTTAGGGGTTCAAATGAGTGGCCATTTTTGTCAAAAAAAAAAAAAGTTGTAAGAAATGCATCGAACTGTGTTGAAATAATGCTAATCCATTTGTGCACAGACTACTGATATTATTTGACAGTGGAAGCTATATTTTCAGAAATATTGGATTTGGAATAGCATGTGTATGTGAAAACTTTTGCTGGTGGACGGACGTGACATTACCCATGATGATCTGGTCAGTACCAGTACTTTATTAGTAATAAACTTATATACTTACCATTGCTAATTCTCCCCTTATTCATAAATGTTAGTATTGTGGATCTAAAACAATAACAGCTGACACAAAAACACAAAATGTGTCAGTGGACGGATGTGACATGGTTGTTCCAGATCCCATCATACTGATGCTCGGCAGCCATGTCACCGTTTCCACAAATGATCCCTGTGCAAAAACTAGGATCAGAATTATTCATTGGATAGTTTATCATCATACTAAAGAGTAAATAACAATATAGAATTGTTATTTCTTTTTAAAAATGCTTATTATTAGAAAACTGTTAATTTAAAAGTGACATGTGACATTCTTAATGTATGTATTGGTGTAACATAAGCAGGATGGATCAGCACCATACTCCATATTGAAACCTGTAAAATAAAACATGTGATATGTAGGATAGAATCCTATAAGAAAAAATGGGGAATCTAAAAGAATCGAGTATTTTTTTTTCAGGTAAATTCAGTTCAAATATAACTTGGCCATTTGTGACATGAAAATATAGCATTAATTGTGATGAAATTGGACATTTTTGAGCTGAAAACATAGTTCATATGACCATCAACATGTTGAACAGAACTGAAATCCTGTAAATTTGCAGAACTTGCATTTACCAACACAAAGTTCATTTGGGGATTGACTTCTATTGATTTCTTATGCACAAAGACTGGACCTCTAAGGAAATTTAGCCATAAACATATCGTAGTGCATTTTTTTAGGTAACAAAAAAAGAAGGATAATCTGTCACATAACCATTGTTTTTGATGGTCTAATAATTTTTTTCCGTGACTGTGGATGTTAGAATGCTAAAGTCAAATGGTAAATACACTATAGACGACAATACCATTTTCATCATAACCGTGGTTGTCATTAATTTAACCCTTTCATGCACGAATTATGAGAAGTTTAATCAAGATTTTTTTTCCTGAGTGTTTTTATTCCTCTTTAGGCATGGAAAAAAACAATACGATTGAAAATTTTCTTGTGAAAAATAAATAAATTTTAAAAAGTGTAAAAAAAAAAAAAAAAAAAACATTAAAAAAAATAGTAATAATAATAATAAAAAAAAATCTTAGGAACCTATTTTTCATGAAGTTGCAAAAATGTCCACTCAGCTGGACACCATGCATTTAATTTTTGAAGCGAAGAAACATGTATTTACTGATAATTGCATGAAAACTATGACTATTACACTCAGGGGAGATCTACACAATGTTACCAATTCATGTCAGAAATGATATGTAATGTTTTAAAACTTTAATAAAGATGTGTAAAAAAAACTAACAAAACAACAAAATCCATGAATATACAAGAGAACAGTGTCCACTGTTGTGACCAGTATGCATGACAGGGTTAAAAGCATTCAATTGTCTGTGCGTGCTACTGTAGTGGGCTGCATTTGAGGTCAGATTGACCCGTTTTTATTGTTTCTTTATCGATTTGATTGCTGTGTAGCATCACTTGCCCTCCACTGCTTTTAATAGCATTGCGGTTTGATTGACACTTTTGGTGGATTGCCTTATAGTGGTCATTAAACTGATTACAGCGATTAGGCAGTCAGTCCTCCAGAGCTGATGAGCAGTGACTACAATACCCGAGTGTCAGTCTTCCTTATTTACATTCCTCATGTCAGTCGCTGTCCTCCGCTGTTCATTTCAATTATCAACAGATAAAAAAGGTCTTTTGTTATCTTCGTGCGTTTACGATCCCGTCGTCCTGGCTGCTTAAATCCACCCCACCGACAGGACGCCAGCTCACCTCGAGGTAGTCTCAGAGTGAAGCTGTGCGGAGTAAATGTGTTTGTACAGCAAGAGACGCACTGTCACACACTGCCCTTATGCAAAGAAAATATATTTCTCTATATATTGACAGTCAGTATATTACTGACTGAAAAATATATTACTGTATAATATATATTTATATTTAAAATATACAGAATAATATATTGTGTCAATATATTTTGTATTATATTACAATATATTGAAAAATACATAAGGAATTGCCGCTTTTCATATATTGATACATGTATGACAATATATTTACTTATACAGGGTGGGGAAGCAAAATGTACAATATTTTGAGGCAGGGATTGAAAGACAGTGTATGACCAATTAGTTTATTGAAAGTCATGAGAATTTATTTACCACAAGAAAATTGACATCATAGAAAATGTTTTTATTCTATGTGTCCTCCTTCTTTCTCAATAACTGCCTTCACACACTTCCTGAAACTTGCGCAAGTGTTCCTCAAATATTCAGGTGACAACTTCTCCCATTCTTCTTTAATAGTATCTTTAAGAAAGTCGACATTGCTGTGTGATGTTCTATTGGTAGCATGTTCTAAAACGCCCCAAATAACAGAATCCAGAGGGTTTAGATCTGGGCTAGAAGGCGGCCATAAACATGATTCCCAAAAATTGCTCAAGTTGGATTTGTTGCTGTTGTCAACAAGTGTTTTGGTGTTCTTGTGTAAGATTTTAACTTCAAATCATATTTTACTGCATTTCTAACGGTCTTGTTGTCTACCTCAAGTTCAATTGCCATTTTTCTCATGGATTTGGTTGGATCCTTTAGGATTTTGGATTTGAGAGCTTTAATAAAAGCTTTGGTACGTTTTTTGTTGCTTCCTCCACTTCCAGACTTTCTGGTAATAGTTTTGCTCATAGTCATTCTCTTCTTTCCATTATAAACAGTCTTATGGACACTCCAACTATTTTTGAAATCTCCTTTGGTGTGACGAGTGCATTCAGCAAATCACACACTGTTTGACGTTTGCTTTCCTGATTACTCATATGGGCAAAAGTTTGTGAAAAGGTATGGATAATAGTGTTAGGTATGATTATGACATCAATATATGTTTGGTTTCAAAACAATTGACGTAGTGCCTGCTGAGAAAAAACAACTAAATGTTCATTGTAAATTTTGCTTCCCCACCCTGTATATAGAAATATAGGTCATTATATATTTAGTAATACACTTCATAATGTATGTATGCATATATACATACATATATTGTCTAGTGTATTACTAAATATTTATAATTATATATTTAGTAATACACTTCAAAATATATGCATGTATATATATGTACATCTTTTTCATCCTATGTTGCCAAAATGACTAAGAAGGCATCTTTTATCAGTTAACACTTTTTTCATGTATATCACGATGCATATTTTCATGAAATATGTTATTATGCATACCAAGTAATGTAAGTGTTGATAAATATCTGCTTTATGTAAACTTGTGTCAATGGAAAGAAATTGAGTTTCAGTAAAACTATATATAAAAATACAGGGCAGTTTTTGTCTTCATTGCAATATATGTTTTATATGTATCAATATATGATTAAAGCATATATTGCAGTATATTGGAAAATATATGCACTACTTTCCCATATACGGAAATGTATTTTTTAATATAATGCATTATATTTTTCAGTATATTGCCATATATTTTGTTTCATAAGGGTGGACAATGGCAGCCAACTGTCCAGCTGCTCCAGTGCAGTACTTGGAGGTTAAACACTTTTCCCACTGACATCTTGACAGTAGTTGAAGCTGGAGTGTCGCTTTCTGCCTTCACACCGCTTCTCCCTGTGGTCTGCTGATTAAACCTCCTAATTAGGCTTGCATCATTACCATTAGTTTAGTGAAACGCGGTCTTCACCGAGTGGAAGAGGTTTTGTTTTCGCTCGTGTTGTCTTCATCTCCTTGCGGTTCTGATTTGCTTAACAATTAGTACTCGATTACTATTGGAAACAGTCACAACCACAGATGTAGTTTTCACACTATCATTACTTTCATGTGTTCTTCAGTATTATTGTTTCGCTACACTTTCCACTAATCTAATGCACAGGTGTCAAACATACGGACCAGCCCACCAAAGGTTCCAATGCGGTCCGTGGGATGAATTTGCAAAGTGTAAATTAGGGCATCAAACTAAAAAATAATATCATAATAATATATAAATAATGACAACACCAATTTTTTCTCTTTCGATTTGGTGCAAAAAATATTAAATTATGAGAATTTTTACATAAACAAACTATCCTTTAACAATAAAATGTGAATAACCTGAACAAATATGAACAACCTGAAATGTCGAAAGAAAACTGAGCGCAATGATAACAATATTCTAGCTGTTACGAAATGTTTTGTGCCTTTGTAGATCTGCCCTATAATGTACAGGGTGACACAAAAAAAAAAAAACGGGAACTTTTTAACAATAAAACCAAGAGTGATGGAAGAAAAATATTTTATTCATAGTAATTGAAACCTTAAAACATGCCATTTAAGAAACAATGACGGAATTTTCATTTTTTAACAATTACTTCCTGTAGATGGCGTCCTCCTGTACGAATGCATTCTTGAAATCTGCTGTTGAGATTCCTCATTGACCGCTGCAACATCTCAGCTGGGATACTGTGAATTTCCTCCTGAATTCTCTGTTTTAACTCATCCAGAGTTCTTGGTCGAGTCGTGTACACTTTACTCTTGAGATAGCCCCACAAGAAAAATCACCGTTTTTATAAAACATTTTTATGGCTAACGCACGCTGTTGCCCGTTCCACTGATCCATGATTACTAAAATGGGGGTGTGTTTACTTGCTCAAGGTCACCGTCTCGCAGTGCTGCCACTTGCTCGTGTCTGCCAATACGCACTTCAAAAATTCCCGTTTTTTTGGGTCACCCTGTATATGTATAAATAATAAATCAAGGCATAATATTGATAAAATTGTATTTATATTTCTTAACAAATTTCATTTTTTTCAGGTTATTCACATCCTTTTTGTTTGGATAGTTTGTAAATGTAAATACTGGCATAATTTAATATTATTTTTTGCACTAAAACAATTTGGAGTTGTCATTATTTATTGGCTATCATGCTGTTATTGTACTGGTCCGGCCCACTTTAGATTAAATTGGGCTGAATGTAGCCCCCGGAAGAAAATGAGTTAAACACCCCTGCTCTAATGAAAACTGTTTATTAAGGTCTTAACACATGACATATATTTTCTGACATGAAACGATAATATTGTGTAGGTCTTCCTTGAACATAGGTCCCCAGAACTCCACCCCCCACCCCCCAAGACCACCTCTGAATTTTGAAACAGCTGTGAAAATAAATAACATAAAATAACAATTGACAGTTATATTGACTTGAATACGTCTCAACATCCATTTTTTAAAATATCTGATACATAATCAAACATCATTTATTGAAAAAAAAAAAAAAAAAAAGGAGGGGGTAGGGGTATGGTCTCACTTTGTAAATTATGATGATGAGATATCAGGTCTTGATTCTAAAAAATTTTTAGATAGTAATTCCATATCTTGTGGAATATATTAGTTTTCCGTTTAATTGTGTACTTTTCTGCCTCTGTCCATATTAATATACATTATATAACCTAAATGTCATCTAAAACTAATGTTTATTTGCAACATACTATAGCAAACTATTACATGATTAAAAACAAATGAATTTTAGCTAAAAAAAAAAAAAGTCTGGGGTCGCCAGAAATTTGTGATGTTAAAATGAGGTCACAAGCCAAAAAAACGTTGGAAACTACTGACATAATGGATTATACAGTGTTTTTAGATATATCGCATTCACATATTCTTTCTCTTGTACAATCACAGCCCTACAAAAAGCATCTACACAGGTTTTGTTTTTTTGTTTTTTTTTTTTTGTTTTTTTTTTGAATTAGTGCTAACAAGCAACATGTTGAAAGAGTTCAAAGTAGAAGCAGCATATTCAAAAGTAGAGACTAATTTAGAAAATCCCACAGTTGTATTTAAGTTGTATAACTGGGTGCTGGCATATAAAGTCCTGCCAACATGTTTCATTTATTACATTAAACACTGTTATCCATCTGAAATAGTTCTGTACAGGTTCAGCCACTGCAGGTGTATGTATTGTTTTCAGCCATGTTGTCATTTATAGTAATTTACCCCCACTACAGAAAGACTTTTATGTTATAAAAGCTTTGTTAAGTTAATGGATGGTTTCCACTGAAGCCCTGTGGAGCTATTATTTTTTACATAGTATTCAGCAGACGCTTTTATCCAAAACATTTACCAAAGACAGAATTAAATCAAGCATCAGTGGTGAAGTACAATAAGCAAAATATTATTAAGTGCAAGAAAAAGTGGGTGAAATGCAATTGTAGCAAATAGGACAAAAAAAAGGATGTTTAAGCAGGGGTGTCAAACTCATTTTAGTTCAGGGGTCATATTCAGCTAAATTTGATCTGCAGTGGGCCGAACCAGTAAAATAATAACATAACCAATAAAAAATGACAACTCCAAATTTTTGTCTTTGTTTTAGTGTAAAAAAAAAAAAAAAAAATTATGAAAATACTTATGTTTATAAACTATCAAAAAAAAAAAAAAAAACCTGAAATTTAAATTTAAAAATGTAAGAAAATTTAATGCAAATTTAACAGTATTATTCCTCAACTTATCATTTCTACATGTGCATTACGGATCAGATCTACAAAGACACTAAACACTGAGGAACAGGCAGAAAAATTATTCAAATTGGGCTGAATTTTCTTTAGACATTTCAAGTTGTTCATATTTCTTCAGATTATTCACATTTTAGTGTTACAGGATAGTTTGTAAATGTAAATATTTTCATAATTTAATGTTATTTTTTTGCACTAAAACAAAGGGGGGGGGGGGAATTTTATTAACTCTAGATTATTATTTTTTTGCTTAATTGAAGATTTTTTATTTAATTGAAGATTTTTTTGTTTAATTCAAGATTTTTTTTTACTTAATTGAAGATTTTTTTCGGCTTAATTCAAGATTTTTTGCTAAATTTGAGATTTTTTTTCTTAATTGAAGATTTTTTTTTTTTTTTACTTAATTGAAGTTTTTTTTTTTTTTTTTGCTTAATTCAAGATTTTTTTTACTTAATTGAAGTTGTTTTTTTTTTTTTGCTTAATTCAAGATTTTTTGCTAAATTTAAGATTTTTTTTGTTTGCTCAATTGAAGATTTTTTTTTTCTTAATTTGTCTTTGTAGATCTGATCCATAATGCACATGGAGAAATGATAAGTTGAGGAATAATATTGGTAAAATTGCACTAAATTTTCTTACATTTTTTAATTTAAATTTCAGTTTTTTGAGGTTTTGTTTTGTTTTGTTTTGTTTTGTATAGTTTATAAAAGTAAGTATTTTCATAATTTATTGTTTGTTTGTTTTTTACACTAAAACAAAGACAAAAATTTGGAGTTGTCACTATTTATAGGTTATTATGTTCTTATTTTACTGGTCCGGCCCACTGGAGATCAAATTTAGCTGAATATGACCCCTGAACTAAAATAAATTTGACAGCCCTGTCTTACACACTCCACCACATATAGAACATTTACACAACCAAGATAGGACATTGATTTGCATTACTGACTGACATTTTGTTTCTTTTGTATATTACATGCCATATATCTTAACCCCCCCACACTTTCTTTCTTTCTTTCTTTCTTTGTTTATTTATTTGAATGAATGAATGAATGAATGTTTATTTCAGTTAAATACAAAGTACAAAACACATACATATAAAAAAAAACCCAACAAAACACCTACATATTAAAAAACAAACATAAAATTAACACATTTTGTAACTGAAAAAGGAAGAAGCTGAAGCCGGAGGCTTATTTCTGCTTCTCCTATTTACATCCTTAGTCCAAGTCCACACCTTAAGTTGCAGCAGATAAATACTTAAACACAAATTATACTACATTCAGTGTAATAAGTTATTTTGTAATCATATTACTTTCATAGCCCTTCATAATTTGACAAATTAAATTCTTTTTGAAACTCAACAGTGAGCCACACAATTTCACTTCATCCTTCAGTTCGTTCCATAGCTTGACACCAATAACTGAAACACTGTGATATTTAACGTTTGTTCTTACTTTACATTTTTCAAACACAAACATCCCTCTTAAATTATAATGTCCTTCTCTTAACTTAAAAACTTTCTGAATACAAAAAGGAAGGTTTTTACTTTTAACACGAAACATAAATTCCATTGTTTTTAAATATACAATATCAAAAAATTTTAGTAAACCAGATTCTACAAAAAGTGGATTACTTGTTTGGAGATAACCAGCTTTGTTTATGACTCTAATAGCTTTTTTTAAAATTTAATTTCATTCATGGTTGTGCATTTCATCAGTAAACATTCAATAATCATCAAGTAAACAAACATGTACACACCCATGCTCAGAAAGGAGCAGGATGAAGAAAATCTTATATTTCCTTCCCCCCATCTAAATAATAATAACCTTAATGGTTAGCCATACACAACTAGCTGTAAAATCATACTGTATAAAGTCAGACAAACCAACTAAATACATCCAAAGATAATACAAAATGAATACAAAACCAAGTGCAAAACTACATGTCCAGAAAGTACAAAACATAGGTAAATATAAACCCGATGAAATGATGCAAAAACATTTTACCAGTCCAAAATAAGTAAATAAATACGTCACAAAATACAAAACAAATACGAAGCCAAATGTAATACTTATAACTGTTCATATAATCTCATTGTTCTGTCTTTATGTACTTTTTTTCAGTTGGAATATGTTTTTACAGTCCTTCAACTCATTATAAAGACAATTCCAGAGTTCCATTATTATGATGTAATGTAAATATTGTATAATTCTCTACATAAATCTCTTTGTCACTTGGTGTCGCTTCGATAAAGGTTAAAAATTTTTTTAAAAATAGGGTTGTAGATGGACCTGTGGAGTTGAATTAATGAAGAATTCAGACCCAAGCAGAGCATTTCCAGTTTCTGTAGACCACAGGGAAATGTTTGAAAATGCATAATTCCATTTTAAAAAGCAAAATATCACTCCTTTAATGTACTGATGATGAATGATTAAAGACAAACTAAGGCTGAAAAGCGTTAGAATTTACTGCAGGAACTCTTACGGTGCTCATTCATTTACTTGACAAATTCATTCAGGTGGGATTGGAGAGGGGCTCAAAGTAGTGGCATTTATAGTCTGTGTGGGGGCGGAGCCTCGATCACGAGCTGCGGCGCTCCGGGAAAGTCGAGCAACGTGACAGTATAGCTTCCTGGGAATGTGCTGCCTGGAGGCTCGTTGTTCTGGATGGTGACATCTCATTCTCTTCCTTTCAAGATCTGGACTATAAAATAGGTGCGATGCTGTCAGGCCTGCAGCACACCCACTTCCTCTAGCCTCATAACATAGTGCTCAGAGTGAGGAGGGTAGGTGGGTACACTGTAAAAAAAAAAAAAAAAAAAATCTGTAATTTAACACAATTCACTTTTTATTTTGTAGATTTTCTCTGTATTTTTAAGAAACAAGAAAATATCAATGAAATGACAAAAATAGATTGTGATAAGAGTTAGAACTATTAGCTTTTACCTCCCTGATTGCTAAACGCCACCTCCTCCTTAATTGGAAATCTACAATAGCCGCTTCCAGGACGCAATGGATTAATGAGGTAATGTCTTTTTTAAAAGTAGAGAAAATTAGATATTCAAAATGAGGAAACTTGAACAAATTCTACAATAAATGGCAACCGTTTATGGATTTTTTTTGAGACAGTGTAATTCCCATCCCCCTCCCTTTTTAAAAAAAAAATGTAATTTCTATTTTATTTTTGTATTTTATTACTTACTCATTTAATAATAATAATAATAATAATAATAATAATAATAATAATAATAATAATAATAATGATGATGATGATGATGATGATAATAATAACAATAATAATAATAATAATAATAATGACAATAATAATAATAATAATAACAATGATGATAATGACAATACTACTACTACTACTACTAATAATAATAATAATAATAATAATAATAACAACAACAATAATAATAATAATGATAATGACAATAATAATAATAATAATAATAATAATAATAATAATAATAATGATAATATGACAATAATAATAATAATAATAATAATAATAATAATAATAATAATAATACATCGGTTTTATATAGTGCTTTTCTAAGTACTCAAAGACGCTTTACAATAAACAACCAAGGGACAAACATACATCCAACGGGTAAACAGATACAAAGTTAATGCTAAATGGTAATCGAAGAACAAATACAGAGACAAATACTGACAAAAGAAAAACACACAAAAGAAGGTAGATGAGAGTGGAGGAGGTTGAACGGGCAGTCAGTTTTCGAATGATGATCTGAAGAGGTGGGATTTGAGTTGGCTTTTGAATGACGTGAGTGTGTCGGAGTTCCGGATGTGAATGGGTAGAGAATTCCAAAGGGTGGGGGCGGCGATGGCAAAAGCCCTGTCACCCAAGGTGTGGAGCTTAGTCTTGGTGATGAGGGTGAGAAGGTTAGCATCTGCAGAGCGGAGGCGGCGAGTAGGGGTATTTATTTATTTTCTTCTGTTTATGTCACCAGTTTAATTATTTTATTCAGACTATGTCTTAGTATTCTTTTCATTCTATTGTTTGTCTGGTTTCATTGTTATTTTTTCCTTAAAAAAAATGCAAATCTGAAAGTCATGGTGTTTACAAACCTGGTTAATGTTGACATCAGTGTGCCATGGTGTTGGCATGTACCTTTCATTTTCTTGTATATACATCAATAAAAATATGAAAAAAAAAAAAAAAAAAAAAGATCGTGATTTTACACATCAAATGTAAAATAACATGAAAAAACTGTAACTGTGAATAACCAAAATATTTCCATTTTTTTAAAAGAATTTTTGTCTTTTTTCACAGAAAAATACAGTTAAAATACATTTGCAAATGTATCGTAATTTCACAAATATTTCTTTTCTATTTATGAGATTAAACTGTTAATTTAATGTTTAATACTGTAAAAATAAATAAAACGAGATAAAATTACTGACAATTTAAAAGAAGTATTTGTTCTGTAAGTTTAGCAAGACTTGTTTGTTAATTGACAAATATCTTATGTAATTATAGGAGGTTTCACAACAAAAATGTTGACTAAATGTGTTTTTGTGAATGTATAACCTGTATAAGCACTGATTTTAAAAAAATCTGTAATTTAACAGAACTTTCACTGTTTATTTTACAGATTTTTCCTGTATTTTTAAGAAACAGGAAAATATCAATGAAATGACAAAAATAGACTGTGATTTTACACGTCAAATGTAAAATAACATGAAAAAACTGTAACTGTGTATAACCATAAAATTTCCATTTTTTAAAAGAATTTTTTTCTTTTTTCACAGAAAAATACAGTTAAAATACATTTGCAAATGTATCGTAATTTCACAAACATTTATTTTCTATTTATGAGATTAAACTGTTAATTTAACGTTTAATACTGTAAAAATGAATGAATAAATAAATAAATAAAACAAGATAAAATTACTGACAATTAACCATAAAAGAAGTATTTGTTCTGTAAGTTTAACGAGACTTGTTTGTTAATTGACAAATATCTTGTGTAATTATGGGAGGTTTCACAACAAAAAGGTTGAATAAATGTATTTTTGTGAATGTATAACATGTATAAGTACTGATAAACTGTCCAAATACAGTTTTTATCAGTGGATTGTACAACTTTGTCTCATTGAAAATTATTTATATATATATTTATAGGTAATTTGATTGTTTTAATACATGTAAATACTCTTTATTAAACATTAAAAAGTCAAAAAAAAAAAAAAAAAGCAAAATCTCATGTAGTTAGGGCAAAAAAACTTTATTTTAATTATGGAAAATTACCATATTTTTATGAGTAGGTTATTTTCCGTCATTTTACAGTATTTTTTCGGCGCCCCTGCTGCTGGAATATTACAATTTTCTTTTACATTTTTTTTTTTTACAGTGTAGAGTGGGAAGATGGAGGTATAATACTGCTGCAAACTAAATATGAAATGGTTTTGTTCACATTTGAAGACTGAATTGAAAGAACACAAAGTTACTGCTTTAAGATGCACATGCAGATGCTGACGAGCGGTCAATGCGCTTTGAAGTCAGGGAGACCTTGAATCCCACCCAGTAATGAATGCAGGCTGTCATATTCACATGTATAATGGATTTTGACATTTATTGGCCAGGGCTGAGCTTCGTAAAGGCTTCCCAGACGCAGACACAAACTCGCACCTCGTTGTAACTCCGGCTAATTAAAACTTATTATCATTCCCTCCGTGTGGACGTACCTCAACCCACAGATCAAGAAACCTCATGAAATAGATATTCGCTCCTTCTGAAATGAAAGGAAAAAAAAACAAACTGTATATTTAGCGGTAATATGTTTTGATTGCAGCACTTGTGATGTTTTGACTTTATTACCTGTACTCTACAAAGTGACAAATTGAGGGAAAAGTGCTGAAAGGCAAAATATTGGGGATTGAAAAGCATTGGTGAATGCTGGTGTTAAATGAGTTTGGGACGAGGCAGTTGTGAGCGCAGGAGTGAGTAATTGCATGCTTTTTTTTTTGTTTTCCTTCAGCAGCGTAGGTGTACTGTGACTTGCTATGAATGGGAAAATGCAAAGGAGACCACCGTGACAGTCCTGGTAATTAGGCTAAATCCTGGACATAAAACTCACAGTCATATTTTTGGACAATTTAGCATCTTTACGTACTTTATCATCAAATAATAACCAACTGAATGTCATTCCTAAACCGGCGTGTAGAAGCTAATAATGTAATAACAGCCGATAACGTAATAATGGCCAATAATGTAAAAAAAAAAATTGCCAGTTTTAAAATGTAATAAGACAGTAATGTAATACAGGGGTTGGACAAAATAATGGAAACACCTTCACCTCACGATGATAATGCCCCAATCCATACAGCTAGAATTGTTAAAGAATGGCATGAGGAACATTCTAATGAAGTTGAGCATCTCGTATGGCCGGCACAGTCCCCAGACCTCAACATTATTGAGCATTTATGGTCAGTTTTAGAGATTCAAGTAAGACGTCGATTTCCACCGCCATCGTCTCTAAAAGAGTTGGAGGGTATTCTAACTGAAGAATGGCTTAAAATTCCTTTGGAAACAATTCACAAGTTGTATGAATCAATACCTCGGAGAATTGAGGCTGTAATTGCCGCAAAAGGCGGACCTACACCATATTAAATTATATTTTGTTGATTTTTTAAGGTGTTTCCATTATTTTGTCCAACCCCTGTATCTGGCAAATAACGTAATAATTAGGCCTGTAACGGTACACAGCTGTACCAAAACAGTACAGTATGATGAGAAAAAGAAAAAAGGAACGAAAGACGTCGTTGGACACGGAACTTTAAATCCGTGCAAGTTTCACACGGACTTAATAAAGGAGCACACATTGACCCAAAATACAAACTAGCAGCTGATATAAGGTTAAAAAAAAAACAACAAGTATGATGTGAACCTGGAAGGAAGAGACTGAAGACCCTCCACCATCAGTCCAGTCCAGTTTGGATCAGTTCAGGTTCAGGTGAAAGACAACAATGAGGAAAGAGACGGTGATAAGACGGACGTTGTTTGGCCCCTAGGAACTACGGTAGTTCTAAAACACTGGCACTAGCTCTGTCTGTCTGTCTGTCTGTCTGTCTGTCTGTCTGTCTGTCTGTCTGTCTGTCTGTCTGTCACGCACGCTGTATGACAGAGGAATAAATAGAACGTTGAAAGTATGTAAAGTTTCACTTTCGTTTCACGACAGCGTTCGTTAAGGTAGTTATGGACCGCACCCCCAGGTATATAACTGCGCACCCCCCCGGCTCCGACAAAAAACAAAACAAAACAAAACAAAAAAATACTCCGTGCACACAGGCACACAACACAGTTTGTTCTCTGTCCTAAAATAAATAATTTGGTTCATTGTGTTGTTGAAGTTTCTCTTCAGTTTGTTTCAACAGAATACCAGTTTACCCTCTTGTTAATGTTGCACTTCATGTGGAATGTTTTTGTTATTTTTCTGCAGAATGTGAACTGACAGAACTGTGATTAGATTTTTCTTGTTTGTTCGGAACTACCTTTCAGGGAAAAGTGCAATACTAATGTTTAAAATACATTTAGTAATATTAATAATTTATTTTATTTTCTATTTGATTTGTAGCAGCAGAATTATATTATTCCTGTTTTTCTATATTCTATTGTCTCCAAAAATTGGGGGAAAAATGTTGAAAAATTCATAAATGCATTAATAGACATTTTGAAGGGTTTTCTTTCTTCCCGTACCTAACTGATAAAAAACTGAACCGTGGCTTTGAAAACCGAAAATGTACCGAACCGAAAATTTTTTGTACCGTTACAGGCCTCGTAATAATGTAATAAAAGTCCTGAACTGATCACGTAATAACTTTTGGCCAATAACGTTATAACTTATCGGCTGGTTATTACGTTATTGGCCTGGTAAAAAAGAAATTCTTTGCAAATGTAATAACCGAGCCAAAAACGTAATAAGTTGTAGCGTTATTGGCCAAAAGCTATTACGTTATCAGTTCAGGACTTTTATCACATTATTGGCCAGATATTAAGTTTTTGGCCTATTACGTTTTAAAAATGGCAAATTTAGTACGTTATCGGTTATTACATTATTGGCTTCTACAAGGTGCTCTTGTCTTCTATGCACGTCTGAGCTAAAACTGACTTTTTATTCAGAAATATGTCCTTTCCAGATGATAGGAAACTGTCTTGAGATTTGTGACTTGAGAACATTATATCTAAGACTTTTTAGTTTGCGAGTGAACTGCAAATAAATTTCTCCAGCTTGCATGGTGCCTGTTTTTCTTTTTGTTTTTTTTTGATTGAGTTGTTTAGTATTCAATTATGTAATTTACTTAATTAGTACTCTCATTCAACCAGATAAGAGCACTTGATTTGTTTCAAGATTTAATCTATGAAACTAATTTGGAATGATGTGTAGAAACAGTTCTAAAAGTAAGAGAACTGGTAATAGGGTTTACAAAGATGAAGGTTAATGGTCTCCTATAACACTGGTGAACAACAGATTTATTGTTTTAGTTTTTTGAGCTGATTTAGGATCATTTTGGTGTGCTGAATCCAAAAATCACATTAATTTTGCTCAATCAGGTCAACTTTCTGAACTATGCTACATATTGGCTTTTTAACATTTTTGCTTACATTTATGGGCATTTTCACATCATATGATACAAAATTCTTTCATATTTCTTGCAATAAACGAGTTCTGAAGATTTTACTTTTGCCAATTTATGATTAATGTTTTTTTTAATATCACAGGTGAATGAAATGGCTTCGACTAGAAGAGCTTGCAAAAATAAGCCTGATGTATTCTGCTACATTTGCGGTGAATACATCATAAATACATCCTGTTAGAAAATGATTTTTTTTCTCTTAAAACCTATTTTGGGTGAGAACTATATAAAAAAATCAACTGAGAAAGTCACAAAAATGTAATCAATTTTGTGAGAAGATCAAAATTTTTCAAAATCAAATTAGCAAAAAAACCTGACCTGATTGAGAAAAACAGATGTCATTTTTGGATTTAGTGGTGCAAAATGGTCCTAATTCAGTTGAAAAAACCTAGACAACTTGCAAAAAACATTTTTTTTGTAACCCAGTGTAATTATTAAAAAGTCATGTTGTTCGACTTTTTCTATTAATTCTGTCGTGTATATTTTTTTTTCCTTCTCTGAGCGACAGGCAGCTGTTGGAGACACTGAGTTTGATTAAACCAAAAATACACTTAAATATTCAATTCTATAGTTAAATATGGAGTTACTCATTAGTTTGTTAATTAGTTTAGTTTTATTTCAAGCACATAGAATCATCAGATAACAAAGAACCATACAACATGGTCAAAAACAAAATTTTTCTGCGCTCGAAAAGGAGTGGGAAGAAGTATAACTTATAGACTCCACTCCCATTTTACAAACTAATAATTAAATTAATTCTGCTTCCTTTGCTTTAACACATTTTTTTCTGCATATTTTTACAATAACACATTCACATACACTTTTTTTAGTCACCTCACACACAATCAGATTTGCATAATCAACCATTTTTAATATAAACTATAATATTTACATGCACTTTAAATATTTACTACAAATACAATTGTTAACAAGTACTGTTCAAAAAATCGCGATTATTCCATAACCGTAGGTCATATCTCAAAAATTCTTTCACTTTTGGATTCTGCAGACTTGTGGGAATTTAATGAGGTATAACATTTGTGAAAAACGTTGGAAATGAATAAGCAGAAACGTAGAGTAACTTTGAAAGGCAGATTGCCAACTTCCTGTTGGAGTTAGCTCATGAGTGTCAGTGTATGATTTGTCGGCTCAATCAGACCAACATTTTGGCATTTGTTTCATGTTTTATGCGACATTCCTCCTGGCCGCTAGGGCAGACTTTGTGTGTTTTTTAGTACATAGGTGGCGCTACAGAGTACATTTTGGCACCCAAGGGGTTAATTTTGATATTTTATCAAAGTGTTCACCAGCCATGACATACTTGGCAAATTTGGTGAGTTTTGGAGCATGTTAAGGGGGTCAAATGGCAGTCTGAAGTGGAAGAAGTATGAAAATAAACAAATTGTTATAAATCAATAACCGTACATCCTATCTCAAAAAATTTTGCATGTGAGAGTTGTGGTGAGTCCCGTGAACGGATAGATATGTCACATGTGGGGAAAAACTCCAAAGTGAAAAATGAGTTCCAAACATCGCAACTTTGCGGGCTTCTAAAAAAAAAAAAAAACTAAGACATTTCTGGAAAAAGTGCCAGATCACTTTTTTGAGGATGGTTCACTCTATCTTTTGGTGCTATTTAGAAGTCAATACGACATATGGTGTCATACTAGTTAGTTTTAAAAATTTTATTTTGAAAGGCATATTGCGAACTTCCTGTTGGAGTTAGGTCATAATGGTCAGTGTATCATTTGTAGTGCTTCATCCAACAAACATTTTGGCACTGGTTCCATGTCTCTACGACATTCCTTCTGGCCACTAGGGCCGTTAAGGTTTTTTTCGCTGGAGAGCACATTTTGGCACCTATGGGGTTAATTTTTACATGTTATCAAATTTTTTTGCCAGGCCTGACATGTGTGCCAAATTTGGTGAGTTTTTGAGCACGTTTAGAGGGTCAAATTCCAGTTTAAAGTGACGTCGGAAAAAAAAACCAAAAAAAAAACGAACGAAAAACAATAGAGTTGAGAGTTGTTGCCGTCTCACTGTGTGAGAGGGCCTTACCTTTCGGCTCGGTCCCTAATAAATGTGATAATATCTCCTAATCATGATAATGCGCTCAGGCAGTTTGGAGCGACTTGTCTGGAACATTACAAAGTCCTAAGTCGTGGCTTGAAGTCGTAACTTACGGGCTCAAAAACCTGTTTTGAACGCATCATTAGTTCATATCTCTACCATTAAATAGTTTGGTATCTTTAACAGAACTACAGAGGTCTTTATTCTAAACACTAAAGACAATTTGAGGTTATTTTCTAATATTTTGAAGCAGAAATATTACATACTGCTCCTTTATGAAATGACATTCAACGACTGCCAAGTGTGTGTTGATGTTTATTCAAATCCAAGCTGATTTATAACTTGTGAAAACAACATCTGTATCATCACATGAGTCCATTATGACTCAGCAGTGCAAACACCTCAAGCTGTCTGATAAACACACATTCATACCTGGGACCAAACTTCCAGGTGGAGAGTCGCATAACATGAAGAGTCTTCTTTTGTTGTCAGTTTGAGGTCTATGAACCTGTAAAGACCTAAACAGCAACTGGAAACCATCTACTGATCCAAACTGTTTAATATCTGTTGATCCATTAATCCTATCAATACATGCAAATAATTGGTGTAAAATACAGTTTGTCATCTTTTCATGGTCATCAGATATGACCCATTTGGACGTTCAGAGGCTCTGTAGTTACCATGGAAACACCGCCATCTTCTACAACATTGATTGACCGGTAAAACCCGTGAAGTTAGATCAATGACAGTGGATGGACACACTTGGTTTTATTCAGTTAATGATGTATTTGCTGAAAAAGTCACTTTTTTTATCATTTTTCTCTATTTCTGATATAATAACCTTCAACTTTAATCTGAACTTTTATTAACATCCATATCATCAGTAAATTAACAAGTGTTGCCAGGCACTACAAACCCCGCCCCTCGCATGTATTGTAGCTTATTTTGGCATCGATCGAGCTGATGTCATCATGTCTATGCGTGTGCTGATGTCAGTATGTCAATTGCGTCTATATACACTACAAACAAAAAGTTAAAGATATGTAAAAATTTTTGGGCTATTTTTTTCAGTTGGGATCCTTGCACAACGCTTTTTACGATTTTTGTGTGTGAAATGAATTGAAAGACTTTTTTTTTTTTTAATAACCAGACAGTTTTATTTACAAATGGCAAAAATGACCAAAAAAAAAAAAAAAAAAACCAAAAAAAAGACCAAAAAAAAAGAAATATCCTTAAATTTTTGTTTGTAGTGTATGTGCCAAGTTTGAAGTGAAATGAAACAAAATTGATGTTTTAATAGAAGTTTGAAATTTTGCTCATTATAGGTAAATGGGAGGGAAAAAAAGATTTAAAAATGTCATAAAAAAAATGTTTAACTTTAACCTACTTGTCCCAAAATGTAACCACATCTATTCTGGGTCACTGGTAATCTATAAACCCAATTTGATATGAATTCAACCAATAGTTTTGCTTCTACAGACATATGAAATTTCACCTATTATAAGTAAATGGGGAAAAAAAAAAAATCTAAAAAATTAATAAAAAATTTGAACTTAAACCTATTTTACTCAAAATGTAATGACATCTATTCTTGGTCAATGGTCATCTATAAACCCAATCTGATATGAATTCAACCAATAGTTTTGCTGCTAGAGTGTTAACAATCAAAGAAACGAACAAACAAAGAAACAACTAGAAAAGCAACCCCCCCCCCCCCTTCCCGATCACCACCAAAATTTAATCATTTGTTCCTTGTGTCAGTATCAACATTTCCTGAAAATTTCATCAAAATCCTTCCATAACTTTTTCAGTTATCTTGCTAACAAACAGACAAACAAACAAAAAATCCGTCCAGTACCACTTGCCTCCCCTTTGGAGTAAATATAGAAAAAATACCAAATATTCACTTTAAAAAACAAGCAAAATACAAAGGACAATATTATAATAAATGGTGATAAAACACTTACGAAAGGTTAAATAAAGAGAAAAAATCATTTGGGAATTGACACAAAAGTAGCACTGGGTCTTTATGGGTTCAAGTAAACATCTAGGTCGGACTTTGAAACTAACCATCCCAAATGTTTACTTATATAAGCTTCTGTTTCAGAGAACAGAACTATCATGGACACATCAAAGTCACATCCTGATGGACCAGTTACCTGAAAGAAAAAAAAAACAAAAAAACAGTCTGTGTCATTTGTTTGGTGTTTATAGAAGACAGAAAACTATCAAACTACATCGAAACAGCCTCAGTAAAAGACCATTTCCATGACAGCCGTGGATCATGTAACAGTTCTGCTCCTAGTGTCTGTATTGTGCATCTATTAACCCTCCGGTATCCTGTCCAGTAAGGCCCTTACTAAGCACCAAGTGTGCCTTTTTGGCACACTTGTGGAATAATGTCAAAAGAAATTTCATACACTTTGTTTTTAATTCTTTTACACTTTTTTCTATTTCATCAACTTGAGCCGTAAATAAAAATACCAAATACTCAATAATTGTCACATTTTTTAACCCTTTAAATGCCGTGTTTATAATGTAAACAAACCATTTTTTGGGATGCAAAAAACACAAAAAATGTTTTTTTTTTCAATATACTACATAAAAAGTGGATCACATATTATTAGATTTTTTCATCCTGGCATATGTCAATGATTAGCTCCAACATCGGTTAATTTCCATTATTATTTTTGGCGCTAGGTCAAATGTTCAAAAATACTAGCGTCTGTCACCAAGTGTGCCAAAAATGCACACATATAAATCAAACTATCAAATATTATACATTGATTTATTTTTCTGCTCCAATTTGATTTTATTTTTGTAAATCCAGGTCAGCCCTAATCATACATATCAAATGGAAGAAATAGTGCGTTTTAGGCACACTTGGCAGACAGATACTAGTCTTGTAATTTTCTTTTGTTTACAATGTGCACATTTTAGTTGGTGGCCAGAATTTTAAAGATCATGCAAAAATGAACAACTTTTGAATTCTAACCTTATTTAAATTGTGAAAAATAATATGAAGTTTTTTAAAATGAAGTGCAAAGTGTGCCTAAAAGGCACACCTGGATACCGGAGGTTTAAGTTAATTACTTCACTAACAGATCGCTGATTTACCTGTGTCTGTTTGTGTGTGGTAGTTTGACTCCAGATGGGGTCTACCTAAAGGAAGTCCATTGTCGATAATGTTCCACCTATGGAGTCTGTGACTCACTGCCTTAAAAATAGCCTGTTCACTTCAGCTGCATTATGAACATACACTGCTGTTTATACGTTGCTATTATTCAGTGTCCGGCGGCTTTCACTGCACCGTTCACCGAGGAGGTCAACTAAACCCAGATGATGTATAATTAAATACATCACTTCATCTGTTTTTTTCGACTCCCAGGTGCTACCATGACAACCATTTTCTCTCTTTTTGTATCCCCCCCCCCCATCGGCATCGTCTTGATGCACAGCTTACACCTGTTTGTGGTATGCGGTGTTTACAGTGATAAATGTATCCAGGTGTTTGTTTTGTTTGTTTTTCAGAGAAAGGCAGAGAATGAAGAATCAGACGTGTACCAACCTGATCTATCTTTTGTCATATTTCTGAAGCTTGTGATCTCTCAATGTTTGTGTTGAAGTCGGTTATTTTTGAACAAACACGACTGATCGTGAATATGTAGAGGTCGTCTGCATGAACGTACATTCTACACAATGTCTGCTTCAACCATTTTGTACATTTTTTTCTGGATCCTCTGTTAACTTGACAACTATTCTAAAAAATGGAAATCTTAAATGTGCACTTTTTTTTTTTTATTTTTTTTTTTTTTTTATTTCAAATATGGAAATGATACAAGCTTCCTGACTGCTACTGACTGACTTCTTTACACAACATAATATAGAAATGAAAATTCAAGGTAGCATAAAATAATGATGCACGCAAAAAGAAAAAGAAAAAAAAGTCAAATTCAAAAAGGAGTGAGAAGAAGCATAGCTTTTTAGCTCTCACCCCTTTGTCTAAACCAACAGTATGTACATATATACATACATACATATATACACCCATATATGTACGCATCTATCTATCTATCTATCTATCTATCTATCTATCTATCTATCTATCTATCTATCTATCTATCTATCTATCTATCTATCTATCTATCTATCTATCTATCTATCTATCTATCTATCTATCTATCTATCTATCTATCTATCTATCTATCTATCTCTTTCTCTCTCTCTCTCCACATTTACCATCATATACATATCAGCTAAAATTTGCTTAGAGGTCTTATTTATGTCTTTGTGCATAAGAAATCAATCTAAGTGAATCCCCAAAGTTACTTTGTGTTGGTAAATGCAAGTTATGCAAATTTACAGGATTTCAATTATTTTGCAACATGTTGATGGTCATATGAACTGTTTTCAGCTCAAAAATGTCCAATTTCATCACAATTAATGCTATATTTTCATGTCACAAATGGTTTGGTTTCATGTCACAAAGTTATATTTGAACTGAATTTACCTGAAAAACAAATATTCTATTCTTTTAGATTCCCCCAGTTTTTCTTACCAGATTCTATCCTACATATCACATGTTTTATTTTTACAGGTTTCAATATGGAGTATGGTGCTGATCCATCCTGCTTATGTTACACCAATACATACATTAAGAATGTCACACGTCACTTTTCTAATAAAAAGCATTTTTATAAAGAAATAACAATTCTATATTGTTATTTCCTCTTTAGTATGATGATAAACTATCCAATAAATAATTCTGATCCTAGTTTTTGCACAGGGATCATTTGTGGAAACGGTGACATGGCTGCCGAGCATCAGTATGATGGGATCTGGAACAACCATGTCACATCCGTCCACTGCCACATTTTGTGTTTTTGTGTCAGCTGTTATTGTTTTAGATCCACAATACTAACATTTATGAATAAGAGGAGAATTAGCAATAGTAAGTCTATAAGTTTATTACTAATAAAGTACTGGTACTGACCAGATCGTCATGGGTAATGTCACGTCCGTCCACCAGCAGAAGTTTTCACATACACGTGCTATTGAAAATCCAATATTTCTGAAAATGTAGCTTCCACTGTCAGATAATATCAGTAGTCTGTGCACAAATGGATTAGCATTATTTCAACACAGTTCTATGCATTTCTTACAACTTTTTTTTTTTGACAAAAATGGCCACTCATTTGACCCCCTAAGTAAATTTTAGCCGATATATATACACACACATATATGCATATACGCACATATACATACCCATAAGGATACACTTACACATACATGTACAAATTCATATATACGCTGTTCCATACATACACACATACTCATGTACTGCTTGTGTCTCCATCGGTTCACACTTTGAAAACCCGTCTTTGTACCAGTATTCTTCCTGCTTACTTGATGCACTGCAGATGACAGAATCCTCAGAGGTTGTTAAAATGAAATCACAGTAATCAAACATTGATTGTACACGGGGACCAAGAGTGGTAGAGCGCTGTAAATGCCCAGCAGATACAACCCAGAGACACATGGCAACATGAATCTACAAATGTTAAGTACAGACTTACAATTGCAGAATACTCTGCAGTTGCATATATTCATTTCTGGCTGGCAGCTGTTTTTAAAACGAGCAACACTGCTTCAGATTGGAAACAAATTTAATATGAATTGGAAATTCACAGTCAGAATTGTAAAACATAATGTATGCATGGCATGTGTGATGAGACTGAGCACCACTTCTATTATTTATTCGTCAATAATTTTTTTCAAACTATCATATTTTGTTGTTCTAGAGATAAACTAGAAGTAAAATATGTGTCTTTATGGTTTCTATTTTTGGAACTGTTGCTCCGCACATGGCATTGGCGCTATTTCACCTGAAAGTAGATAAAAAAGTTCAAGGTCAAGCTTTCATACACATATTTCATACACATATATTTTATATCTGTACAACACTTTGATTGAAAGCGCTTTACAAATAAATTATTTTTATTATTATTATTATTATATTTGGAATGAAAAGGGAAATTCACCAGCATATCAAGATTGGTGGGAAAAAAAAAAAAAAAAGTCATTCCAGTTTTTGTTGAGTCCAGGAGATGCACTTCACCAGCCCATAAGACAAACGAGTCCCAAAAATAAAAAGCCTCAAATCGTGGAACAAAGTTTGTTTGTCCTTGTTAAGGCCATTCTCCTTCGATATCTTAAACTTAACAGCAGTTGCACTCAGATAACCACACTGGATATACATTATCCTCCAAAGGATGATCTGGTTTGTCCAGAATAAACATAGTCAGATGGGGCTCATATACTCACTTAAAAAAAAAAACAAAAAAAAAAACAAAAAAAAAAAACTCTGATACAACTTAAAGATTGAACAACGTATACGGAACTGTGTGTAGAAATCGGGGGTGGGGGTGATCTGTCTCCGCTCTCATAGAAATGATCATCGATAACCAGTCAAAAATTACATAAGAATATTACAAAGAAAAAATATTGCCAGTGAGATCAAATAAAGTCTGGAATCTGAAAAATATTTATTGTCATTATAGCAAAAGTACAGTGGGATCACATGCAGTCCCATTCAGTGCAAAGGAAGCAATGCAACGATCTGTAGTGATTATGTAATAATGTTGAAGGACTAGTGCAAGTGAGTTATTCTGTAGTGCAGGAGTTAACGCTTTTAAGGTTCTTATGAGAAACTTAATGGACAAATGTGTCTGTCGACTGAAGGACTCTCAGAATTCCATCATTATTCTGTTGATAAATCCCAGCCATAGTTAGGTACTTTACCAGTCATCCTTATGGTCAGTGGTCTTTGATAATTACCTCCACCAAGGAGGTTATGTTTTTGCCAGGGTTTGTTTGTCTGTCTGTCTGTCCGTTAGTGTGCAACATAACTCAAAAAGTTATGGACAGATTTTGATGAAATTTTCAGGGTTTGTTGGAAATGGGATAAGGAAGAAATGATTAAATTTTGGTGGTGATCGGGGGTGGGGGGGCCCACGGGGGGGCCCATTTCCTGAACCCCTGAAAATTTCATCAAAATCTGTCCATAACTTTTTGAGTTATGTTGCACACTAACGGACAGACAAACAGACAAACAAACCCTGGCAAAAACATAACCTCCTTGGCGTGGGGGGGCCCACAGGGGGGGCCACTGATCAGCCTTGGCGGAGGTCTGCGCTCTCCGAGTGCTTCTAGTTACATTTGCTTTAAAAAAAAAAAGTGCTGCACCTGCAGTTTTTTAATAACTGTTGCAATATGTCATAAGTTCTTACAAAATAGCAAAGTGTATAACAAAATGTATTTAAGAATTATATTCCAAAATGTGTCATGTTATAACATAATGAGGTGAAAAATTTTTACATTATTACATATTGCACCAATGTGGCATTATACTATCTGACTATACATTTTCCATATACAAAGATTCTTAAAGAGCATTAGTTATTATGTGAAGAACTTCAGTTAAAGTATTAAGTTGCATTCCACCACTGGCTGTTCCATTGCTTTTATGCATGATCTATTGTTTTTTTTGTTTGTTAATGACGCTGCACCCGCATTTTGTCATAACTGTTGCAATATGTCATAAGTTATTACAAAATGGCAGAGTTTATTCCAAAATGTGTCCAAGAATGTGCAAAAGGAGGTGAAAAATGATTACATTATTACATGTTTCACCAATGCAGCACTATACTATCTTACTATAGATTTTCCATATAATGATTAATAAAGAGCATTAGTTATTATGTAAAGAACTTAAGTTAAAGTACTGAGTTGCATTCCACCACTGGCTGTTCCACTGCTTTTATGCATGATCTATTTTGTTGTTGTTGTTAATGATGCTGCACCTGCATTTTGTAATAACTGTTGCAATATGTCATAAGTTATTACAAAACGTGCTCAAGAATTTTATTACAAAATGCAGCATGTTGTTACATAATGAGGGGGAAATTTATTACATTATTACATTTTGCACCAATGCGGCACTATACTATCTTACTATAGATTTTCCATATAATGATTAATAAAGAGCATTAGTTATTTTGTAAAGAACTTAAGTTCAAGTACTGAGTTGCATTCTACCACTGGCTGTTCCACTGCTTTTATGCATGATTTTTTATTTTTTTATTTTTTATTTTTTTTACATATGAAGTAAACATTCCTGTCTGCAACACTATATATTGCATAAGCACAGGAATATAATATGAAAACCATAACCCATAAAAGCATCCTACTGCGTGTAAAACTGCTGACTTATCAAATCCACAACAATGATAATAATAATAATAAAAAAAAACACAATGTATAATTAACCCTTTCATGCACAGTGGTTACTACAGTGGACAGCTATTTTACAGCTGTTCTATTCATGGATTTTGTTATTTTAATTCCATATCTGCCAACACAGTGGACCCTCATGCATCATCCCATACATTGCAGTTCATATAATTACTGTAACTTTGCTGTTCTTCATAAACTTGATCTGCACTAACATGTTTGAGAGTAAATCAGTTGCTTGTTGCTATTAGACTGCAATTAACTTTTTTTTTTTTTAAACAAAATGATGACAAAAGTAGCACTGGGTTTTTATGGGTTAAACAAAAAACTTTCTTTTTTTGCATATTATCTCCATGGAGTGAGTAATAACCAGTATTAGAGTATGTTAAAATGTGAGAAAACATCAGATTAGCTGCATTAAAATGTTTTTTATTTCATAGTTTTCGCACAGTATATCAGTAAAGATGTTTCTTTGCTTCAAAAATTAAATGCATGGTGTACAGCTGAATGGACATTTTTGCATCTCCATGACAAATACAGGGTGGGGAAGCAAAATTTACAATATTTTGAGGCAGGGATTGAAAGACAGTGTATGAGCAATTAGTTTATTGAAAGTCATGAGAATTTATTTGCCACAAGAAAATTGACATAATAGAAAATGTTTTTATTCTATGTGTCCTCCTTCTTTCTCAATAACTGCCTTCACACGCTTCCTGAAACTTGCGCAAGTGTTCCTCAAATATTCAGGTGACAACTTCTCCCATTCTTCTTTAATAGTATCTTCCAGACTTTCTGGTAATAGTTTTGCTCATAGTCATTCTCTTCTTTCCATTCTAAACAGTCTTTATGGACACTCCAACTATTTTTGAAATCTCCTTTGGTGTGACGAGTGCATTCAGCAAATCATACTCTTTGACGTTTGCTTTCCTGATTACTCATATGGGCAAAAGTTTCTGAAAAGGTATGGATAATAGTGTTAGGTATGATTATGACATCAATATATGTTTGGTTTCAAAACAACTGACGTAGTGCCTGCTGAGAAAAAACAACTAAATGTTCATTGTAAATTTTGCTTCCCCACCCTGTAAAGTTGGTAGTATCCTGTAATGGAAATGGTCTCCAGGAATAGTATCTGGTACCCGAGTGGAGTTGAGCCGAGTCAAGCCGGTTCCACATAGTGGAAACGCGGCATAATTCTACCCACAATTCAAGTTTACTTCAAATAGCATTATTTACTGTGGATTTTTTTTAGTCATGTGCTTTTACTTTTGTATCAGTGAACATAATTATAATGTCTGCGCTACTTTTTTTTTTTTTCTTGGTAATTCTTCTCGATTCAACTGGTTAAGTTCTTTTGAAAATGTTTCGTCCCTCATCCAAGAGACTTGTTCAGAATTACACCATTTGAACTGAAGAACTCTCTTGGATGAGGGACGAAACATTTTCAAAAGATCTAAACCAGTTGAAGCAAGAACCATCAAGAAGAACGATGACCTTGGCAAATGAAAACCTACACAACAACATAACTAGGGGCTTGCTCCAAAACATATGCGAAAAAACACAAAACAAACAAACATGATATTAATAAAGTGGTAAAAGATGCTTCCAGTGTCGGCCAGAAAACTGCATGCTAAGATCTTAATCATATGGTGAAGTGCTCGACTTCCATCTGCTGCATCGACAGAATATCTTAGGAGCATATTGCTGATTCGGGTGACAACTTCTCCCATTCTTCTTTAATAGTATCTTCCAGACTTTCTGGTAATAGTTTTGCTCATAGTCATTCTCTTCTTTCCATTCTAAACAGTCTTTATGGACACTCCAACTATTTTTGAAATCTCCTTTGGTGTGACGAGTGCATTCAGCAAATCACACACTCTTTGACGTTTGCTTTCCTGATTACTCATATGTGCAAAAGTTTCTGAAAAGGTATGGATAATAGTGTTAGGTATGATTATGACATCAATATATGTTTGGTTTCAAAACAATTGACGTAGTGCCTGCTGAGAAAAAACAACTAAATGTTCATTGTAAATTTTGCTTCCCCACCCTGTAGGTTTTTTTTTTTTTTTTTTTTTTTTTTTTTAAATGTCAATTGCATTGTTATTTTAGAGGAATAAAAACACTCAGGAAAAAAAAAATCTTTATTAAGGCTATAATAATTCATGCATGAAAGGGTTAATGCAGGATCCAGGCTTAATTTCTCTTATTTTCCCATGTCATGTCTTTCTTCAGTCCTGTGCACAGCCTAATACCAGTCCTTTTTACCCTCACTACTTGCCTAAGTGTCTGGATCTGACGTCGCAGACACAAAGTGTTCATAATGTGGAGCAGCGACACAGAAACTCATTGACAAGCCGATGCAAATGGAAAACTTAGCTCCGGTCTATTCCTCCTTGAACGGGCTTCATCATCTGCTTTATTTATTTATTTCTTTTTTTATATATTTTGCGTCTGGGATTGCCGCAGATCCGATCTTACCTGAGCTGAACCGCATGTTATCTGTCAGTGGGGGTAGGATGGAGACAAAGTTGACGGGTTCGAGTCTCCGCCAGTCCGCATCCACCAGGACCGCTTGATTTTTTTTTTTTTTTTTTTCTCTCTCCTCCTTTTTTTTTTTTCTAAACAGTAAATGTATTCCAGCACAGGCAGATAGGGTCGAGTGTCTGTCTTGTGTCTTCTATCTCTTTACCCCCACCCCCCCCACCACCACCCTCCCCTTGTTCCAGTCCGTTCTACCTGGCCATAAGATTTGGATTAAGACTAATGAACTGACTGGGGCAGAAGAAGGGAAGCGAACCACCGACTCATTATCACCTCAGCTGTTGGATTTGTTTTTTTTTTTTTTTTTATTTTTTATTTTTTTTTCTAATACCTCTAAAGGGGTTTGAAGACGATGTCCGTCCGAGGATACTTTGTCGCTTTTTCCAAATGCACAGTTCTTTTTTCTCTGAGGATTTTGCTTCTTGTGCCTGCAGGGTTGCCAGTCCGCAGCCAAGGGGATTCTCAATCCGACAACAAAGTGATGGACAATATCACCGTCCGACAAGGCGAGACTGTCTTTCTCAGGTAAGTCAACCATGTCTCCTATTCATTTTTTTAATTATTAGGATCGTTCTTTCATTCTGTAAAGTTGAGCGCTGCAGGATTTTTGCAAAATGCATGCTTCGAAAAGAGAGAGGAGAGAGAGAGAGGAGAGAGAGAGAAACATGACTGAAGTGTCTTTCTGTTTTATCATGTTCCGTTAAAATAAAGGAGGGGATTTTCAAGGATTAGTCGTTGGAAAACACTCAATTCAGAAGCGATACTCTGCTAATCTGGAGCAGCTGTTAACTACAGACTTAGAGGTTTTTAATTGTTGTGTGATGATGCAGAACTAAAGGTGGGAAGGAAGGAAGGAAGGAAGGAAGGAAGGAAGGAAGGAAACATGGGTTAAAGACACTTTATTTTTTATTTTTTATTTTTTTTACTTTTTTTTTTTATTATTATTATAATTTTTCCCTGGTGGGATAAAAGATGTAAACACATAGATGGATTGACTAGTGAGTCCCTCAGACAGGAGATTGTCTGCTGCTGACCTTTCCCCTCCTATTCACCCACAGAGGCTTACTGGACATAGAGGGATTTATGATGCTTTCAAGTGCTGTCGGGAATGTAAACCCCAACAGGAGCAATAACAGCAAAAGCGAATGGGGATATTTCCTTGAGTTCCCTTAAGGCAGAAATGTTTAGATGTGACCTGAGAGAGAGAGAGAGGGAGAGAGAGAGAGAAGAGGAAGGTGGAAGAAAAAAAAACTTACTAGTCGCTTATTAGAAATGTGTGCGAAACTTTGAGATTTACTAAATGTGGAAAAAATAGAAGTGTGTAATGTCAGTTTTTCCGTCAAATCACAAATGCCATGATTTATTTATTTATTATCGCGAGATGACACGAGAAGTCATTCCATAAACACAGTGAGGAACATAAATATATTCATGATTATTATATATTACACTGTAAAAAAAAATGACTGTAGAATTAACACCAAAAAGTTGTAAAATTGCAACATAAAAAAAAAAACTGTGACAATACAAAGCAAAGTTGTTTATTTGAGAAGATTTTTGTGTTAACGATTGAATCAGATATAGCTGTAGTTTGTACAGGAAGAGTATGTGAACAAAAGCAGATTTGTATGTACAAATGATATATTTCTATTGTTTTTAGAAACTAAAACTGTGAATTGAAAAACAATGTGGTGCCGTTTAAACTGCAAGACCATAATGTTGAAATAACGGTATATTTGCTTTTATATACAGGGTGGGGAAGCAAAATTTACAATGAACATTTAGTTGTTTTTTTCTCAGCAGGCACTACGTCAATTGTTTTGAAACCAAACATATATTGATGTCATAATCATACCTAACACTATTATCCATACCTTTTCAGAAACTTTTGCCCATATGAGTAATCAGGAAAGAAAACGTCAAAGAGTGTGTGATTTGCTGAATGCACTCGTCACACCAAAGGAGATTTCAAAAATAGTTGGAGTGTCCATAAAGACTGTTTATAATGGAAAGAAGAGAATGACTATGAGCAAAACTATTACCAGAAAGTCTGGAAGATACTATTAAAGAAGAATGGGAGAAGTTGCGCAAGTTTCAGGAAGCGTGTGAAGGCAGTTATTGAGAAAGAAGGAGGACACATAGAATAAAAACATTTTCTATTATGTACATTTTCTTGTGGCAAATAAATTCTCATGACTTTCAATAAACTAACTGGTCATACACTGTCTTTCAATCCCTGCCTCAAAATATTGGAAATTTTGCTTCCCCACCCTCTATCTATCTATCTATCTATCTATCTATCTATCTATCTATCTATCTATCTATCTATCTATCTATCTATCTATCTATCTATCTATCTATCTATCTAATGTATAAAAGTAAACATTTAACAATGTAACATTTTAAATTTGTAAATTAATGGGTTGGTAGAGTTGGTAGAGCGGCTCGTCCAATAACCAAAGGGTTGGTGGTTTGAATCCTGGCTCAGACTGTCCATATGTTAAAGTGTCCATGGAAGACACTGAACCCTGAATTGCTCCCAGTCGGACCCGGTGGTTTTGGAAAGTGTTTTGGACGCCATGAAGGTGCAGAAAATGTGCTAAATAAGTGCAGACCATTTACCATTTAAATCCAATGTTAAATCTACATGTTTAAAATGTTAAATCTACATGTTTAAAATGTTAAATCTACATGTTTAAAATGTTAAATCTACATGTTACTCTGTAAATATGTTTACAGTTGGATGTGTTTTTTACAGTATTGTTCTGGAAACCACAGCTGCCAGTTTTTTCCTGTAAAAACAGGATTTTTTTTACAGTGTACCCTTCTATCCTGTTGTAAATTAAAAAATGATTCAGTTTCCTGGTGTGTCCACGTATACTTGTTTCTTTTAAAGCTCTTTTTCACTTGTTGTAACATCCATCTGTTTTTTTTTTTTTTTTTTTGGTCACTTGACTCTAGTTGCTGAAAAAGCTCTTTCCATTGCAGTTTTATACGATATACCAATTGCGCTACACCCGAAAAACCACCTTTTTTCAGTGCAAAAACTTTTCATCTAAAAACGAGACTTTTGGAGTTTTTCCATTAGACAAATTTTTATGCGCAAGTTATATTCGCGCAATTTGAAGGTCAATGGTAAAGCGACTATTAACCCTCAAATTGTGCAAATATAACTTTATATAAATTTACCCAGTGGAAAAATGACAATTTCGCCAAAATTCGTTTTTTGATGTAAAGTTTTTGTGCTAGCAAGACGTGGTTTTACGAGCATAACAATACTGGTATATCAAGCAAAACTGCAGAGGGAAGCTTTTTCTGCAACTAGAGTCATGTGACTAAAAAAAAAAAGATGTTGACAGATGGTACAACAAACAAAGAAGAAGTGTTTTTAAAAAAAAAACATGGTGTGGTATGTGTGGACAAACCAGCAAACTGAATCATGTTTTCATTTAGTACAGGATAGAGGGATAATATATAATAATAATGAAAATATTTGTAAGTTAACCTGATATTGATGTTCGTCACCATGTTTATGGAATGACTTCTCGTGACATCTGGCAATAATAAATAAACAAATCATCGTATTTGTGATTCAATGAAAAAAATGACATTACACACTTCTATTTTTTCGACATTTAGTAAATATCAGTAAAGTTTTGCTCAGATGTCAAATGGAAAAGCGACTAGTGTTGAGCCGTCATGTTGCATTCATGTACATCTGAGTGTAGGTCAAATGAGATGAGGCTGTTGAGTTAATAAGTTTGCTGGGGTTTTTTCGGAAACTTTTCTTGCTGCTAATGTATGTCTTCAGTATCTTGTCATAAGTGTGCATAAATCATGTGTTTTTATGTGTCGTCAGCTGCAGTAATCACCTGAAATATAGTAATTAATGCCCACAGTCTGTGTAGTGAAACAAAGATCAGGTTATTTCGTAGCTCTGACAGGTTGTTTACAGTATATGAAGCTATAAATACTAACAATATGTACATTGTTAACATCGGTTGTGCTTCTATTGTCGAGGATAATTAAGCTATGCATGATAAGAACTTGTTAGAAAGTACTGTAGTTGCAGTTTGCATCAGTGCATAACAATAAAAGCTCTTTATAAAATACTTATATTTGGATTTATTGTACTTAAATACAGTATAAAAGGATAAAATTCATTTTAAACTGTGGTCCAGTGGTGTCATCAGATTCTTTAAGGTCATCAGGAAGTATCCCAACATGACTATTTAATTTAATTTTTTATTTTTTTTAAATAAATGTAAGTTCCTGTAGTTGGAGTACTGATAGGATGATTTTGAAGTAAATAAAGTAAAGTAAATTTTATTTATAGAGCACTTTTCACAGACAGAGTCACAAAGTGCTTTATCAATTCAAATCAGAATCAAATTAAGTTTACAGAGACCCAACAGAATCCTTCAGGAGCCATCACTGAAGGATTGAAGGATTACAGTTGTATTGCGATGTTTTATGATATGATATGTTATGATGACAGGAGAGCATTTTACTTCCTTTTTTCATCCTGTGTGATGTGTGTGTTTTCATTTCAAACGACATTCAGAAAAATCAAAGTGAATTTGTTTAGTATCTGAAACGGTCTTTTAAAAACCCCGCAGTCGGCAATTGGCTGTTGGCAGATGGAAACTGAATTTGGATAGTAAACTGTGTTATTCACACTCACTTGTCTTAAAATTAGATTCTTTCATATGTAGTTTTATATAATTGAGTGAGAAATTGATTCTTGACACTTGAAATGTGGACTTGCGGGTAGGCGCGAGTTGGAATCAGTGACTAACGCCTAACACCGTTCAGCACCACGGACAGCGACGTTACTCAGGTACATAAGAGTGTATAATCTAATTATTACACAGTTTAATGTCACATCAAATCAAGCCTAACAACAGTAACTTCATTAAAAGTATGTAATTGATACGGTCATGCTAGTTTAGTGTTTATTTAGCATCCGGGGAGAGAGAAAATCAGAGAAAACGCTTATGTAAAGATAAGCTTTTATGTCAAATATTTGAGTATAGTTTTAATTTATTACAATTTTGATTTTATATACCTAATATTTGAAACTGAAATTCACTTTTAAAGTCTTTGAAAAGGTTCGTTAAGCATCTTCATTTTATCTATGCAGTAAATTATATGCATTTTTCAAATCGGATTTCATATTTTTTGTGTGTTTTTTGTCCTTTCGTGTTGATATAGTAGGTTAAAGTGAAAAAAATAATAGGCAGATGAGATAGATGAATTTGTGCTGAAAAAAAAAAAAAAAAAAGATACCAAACATGGGTATAGTAAACATTTCTTTATGTAGTATATAAAGGCAAAATCAAAAGTACTTAAAAATGGCCAAAATAGGCTCAGACCCCTAAAGGTTAAAAGTCCTGCAGTGCGTAATTGGATGGTAAACTGTGATTAACTATGACGACAAAACTGTTATCCACCCAGATATAGATGAACTTTATTGATCCCTAGGTGACTATTTATTAGCCTGTCAGGAAATGTTAACATGTATCACAGGCTATTGAGGAAAATTAGTTTATGCAGATTTGTACAGGGTAAATACTAGGCCTGTAACGGTACACAAAATTTTTGGTTCGGTACGTTTTCGGTTTTCAAAGCCACGGTTTGTTTTTTATCAGTTAGGTACGGAAAGAAAGAAACCCCCTGAAAATGTCTATTAATGCATTTATGATTTTTTTAAAAACATTTTTCCCACAATTTTTGGAGACAATAGAATATAGAAAAACAGGAATAATATAATTCTGCTGCTATAAATCATATAGAAAATAAAATAAATTATTCATATTACTAAATGTATTTTAAACAGTAGTATTGCACTTCTCCCTGGAAGGTAGTTTTGAACAAACAAGACAAATCTAATCACAGTTCTGTCAGTTCACATTCTGCATAAAAATAACAAAAAAATTCCCCGTGAAGTGCAAAATTAACCAGAGGGTAAACTGGTATTCTGTTTAAACAAACTGAAGAGCAACACTGACAACACAATGAACCAAATTATTTATTTTGGGACAGAGAACAAACTGTTTAGGACACTGTGTGTATTTGTGTGTGCCTGTGTGCACGGGGGATTTTTTATTTTTTTTTGTCGGAGCCAGGGGGTGGAGGGGGGGCGCAGTTATATACCTGGGGGTGCGGTCCATAACTAACGTAACGAACGCTGTCGTGAAACGAAAGTGAAACTTTACATACTTTCAACGTTCTATTTATTCCTCTATTATACAGCGTGCGTGACAGACAGACAGAGCTAGTGTCAGTGTTTTAGAACTACTGTAGTTCCTTGGGGCCAAACGTCCGTCTTATCACCGTCTCTTTCCTCGTTGTTGTCTTTCACCTGAACCTGAACTGATCCAAACTGGACTGGACTGATGGTGGAGGGTCTGCAGTCTCTTCCTTCCAGGTTCACATCATATTTGTTGTTTTTTTTTAACCTTATATCAGCTGCTATTTCATATTTCGGGTCAATGTGTGCTCCTTTATTACGTCCGTGTGAAACTTGCGCGGATTTAAAGTTCCGCATCGAACGGCGTGTTTCATTCCTTTTTTTTTCTCATCATACTGTACCGTTTCGGTACAGCTGTGTACCTAACCGAACAGGTGTGTACCGAAACGGTTTGGTTCGGTACGTGTACCGTTACAGGCCTAGAAAATACGGTACCCATCACTAGGTTACTCTATTCTGTGGAAAATTCCTACAAAATCATAATTATTATGCCAAATAAAACATAACACTGGTCACTTCTCCACATATTGGGTGGTTAGAATTAATTACATGGTCCGGAAAGTAACATGAAATTATAATATTTTGCAATTATTTTCTGTGCCCTTTAACCGCTCTATGCTCTGCTTACTCTAAGCATCGCTCCATGTTTTCCAAATGAACTTGGCAGCAAGAATAAATACATACACTCAAGTATTGAATTTGATTATTTTATATGTAGTTTTATTAAACAAAATAACTAAATAAGAAGAAGTAACAGGGTTTCTGCTTCACCATAAAAAGCACTGAAAGTCATTAAATAGATTTTGTGAAAATTAAGGCCTAAAATGAGATTAAAGAGCATTAAATTCAATGTCCAGAGGCATTAAAAAATTAAATGTACTTCAGGGAAAAAAAGCATTGTTATTCACGATTTATTTTGATTATATAAACATTTAATTACTAACACTGGTCAACAATAAATTTATTGTTTAAGTTTTTTGAGCTGATTTAGGATAATTTTGGTGTGCTGAATCCAAAAATCACATTCATTTTGCTCAATCAGGTCAACTTGCTGAAGTATGCTCCATATTGGCTTTTTAACATTTTTGCTTCCATTTATGGGCATTTTCACATCATATGATACAAAATTCTTTCATATTTCTTACAATAAGCGAGTTCTGAAGATTTTAGTTTTGCCAATTTATGATTAATGTTTTTTTTTAATATTACAGGTGAATGAAATGGCTTCGACTAGAACACAGGTGTCAAACATGTGGCTCGGGGGCCAAATCCGGCCCGCCAAAGGGTCCAGTCCGGCCCCTGGGATGAATTTGTGAAATGCCAAAATTACACCGAAGATATTAATCATTTTATTTCAGGTTGCCAATTTAATCTCAAGTGGGTCAGATCCGTAAAATACTATCAGAATAACTCATAAATATTCAGAACTCCAATTTTTTCTCTTTGTAAATGTTACAATTTTTATGTCATTTTACTGTATTTACACTAAAACAAACTATCATTTCACAAAAACACAAATAACCTGAACAAATATGAACATTTTGAAATGTCTGAGGTGCAATTTTTCCAATATTCTGCCTGTTATTAAATGTTTTGTGTATTTGTTGGTCCACTGTGATCTGTAAACTGTAATTTGCATGTGTAAATGATAAACTGAGACAGAATATCGTTAAAATTGCACTTAGTTTTCTTAAGAAATTTCAGTTTGTTCATGATATTCACATTATTTTAAAGGATGGTTGATAGATGTAAACATTTTGATCGCATAATTTTACTTTTTTCACTCTAAAACATAGAGAAAAGTTTGGAGTTGACATTATTTATATAATTATTATGTTATTATTATATTGGTCCGGCCCACTTCAGGTCAAATTTGGCTTAATGTGGCCCCTGAATTAACTCTTTCAATGCCATGGGCCGATTAAATCGGCTTTATGAATACAACCTTTAAAGTGCCACGGGCCGATCAGATCGGCTTTGGAGAACACGCCATATTTGTGTACAAACAAACCATCCACCCCCATTTCTTTCTCACATTTCGATGACGTTCTTTCAAATCTTCTTGCAAATTACGATCAATAATGAATCGGCTGCGTCCGGTGCGTTTTGAATCTAAGTAGCAATCGGTCAGATGTTACCGAGCGGTTTTTGACCAAGGAAGAGCTTGCGTTTCGTTTTCTGCTTGGGAAATTTTATGAATGAATTTATGAATGAAATCATATGCAAATTAGATGGCCATTTTGTAGTAATATCGTAAACACAGCGATCTGTCAAAACAGTCCCATCTGCTAGAAAATGAGTTCTGATGACGATTCAGACTTCGATTATAAAAACGACGCGAAATACTGAAAAACGGCCAAATTCTGTGGCACTTTTAAGGCTTATTAGCCCCTTAACTGTCTGGCACCGAAAGAGTTAAAATGAGTTCGACACCCCTGGACTAGAAGATCTTGCAAAAATAAGCCTGACGTGTTCTGCTACATCTGCGGTGAATACACCATTCTACCTAACAGGAATCAAGTCACAAGTTTCATAAAGTGTGCTTACCAATCTTATTTTGGTATTACTATAATTAAATGTAATCACTTTTGTGAGAAGATCTAATTTTTCAAAATCAAATTAGCAAAAAAACCTGACCTGATTGAGAAAAACAGATGTCATTTTTGGATTTAGCGGTGCAAAATGGTCCTAATTCAGTTGAAAAAACCTAGACAACTTGCAAAAAACATTTTTTTGTAACCCAGTGTAATTTTGATTGGAAGTATAGTGTGATGATTGACAGGAGGAACCCTGTAATTGGCTATTGTTTATGACGATATGTGAAGTCACAATACTGGAAGATTTGGAATGTAATGTGCTGTGAGCGTGGAATATTAGCAAATGTCGGAAAAATGGGAAAATGTACAGGGTGGGGAAGCAAAATTTACAATGAACATTTAGTTGTTTTTTCTCAGCAGGCACTACGTCAGTTGTTTTGAAACCAAACATATATTGATGTCATAATCATACCTAACACTATTATCCATACCTTTTCACAAACTCTTGCCCATATGAGTAATCAGGAAAGCAAACGTCAAAGAGTGTGGGATTTGCTGAATGCACTCGTCACACCAAAGGAGATTTCAAAAATAGTTGGAGTGTCCATAAAGACTGTTTATAATGGAAAGAAGAGAATGACTATGAGCAAAACTATTACCAGAAAGTCTGGAAGATACTATTAAAGAAGAATGGGAGAAGTTGTCACCTGAATATTTGAGGAACACTTGCGCAAGTTTCAGGAAGCGTGTGAAGGCAGTTATTGAGAAAGAAGGAGGACACATAGAATAAAAACATTTTCTATTATGTACATTTTCTTGTGGCAAATAAATTCTCATGACTTTCAATAAACTAACTGGTCATACACTGTCTTTCAATTCCTGCCTCAAAATATTATAAATTTTGCTTCCCCACCCTGTAAGTTTCAGCAGAAGTGATTGGAGATGGAACTATTCAGAACTTGGTTAAAAACCGTCATAAAACTATATATAAAACTGTATCTGCAGTTGGACATGGGCATTAAATTTGTTTAAAGCGGCATTAAAAAGCATTAAATTAGATTTGCTGATACCTGCAGAAACCCTGAGTAAGAAGATGATTGTTGACACTTGAAATGTGGATTTTAATGCAGGTACTAGTTGGAATCAGTTGTACTGGAAATCCCAGCTCCAAAGAGTAAAAGTCCTGCCATGTGTTGGTCCTACCTGCTCACTTTACACAGGTGATTCCACAAATTATCCCATTTATCTGGATGAGGAGTTGTGCTCATTAAAATGGACTGGTTCAGTGAGTGGTTGGAACAAATACATGGCAGGACTTTTACTCTATGAAGCTGGGATCACCCCCCCTCTGTTAAAAACCCAGCAGTGCATAATTGGATGGTGTCCCTTTAGGCACATTAGAGTGTATAATCTCATTGATACACAGTTTAATATCACGTCAAATCAAACCTAACAGCAAGAATTTCATTAAAATAAGTGATCCAGTCGTACTTGGTTGCAGCGTCTGTTTAGGTCATGTATAGTGGTCACTACAGTGGACAGTTATTCTCCAGCTGTTCTCTTATATATTCATGGATTTTGTTGTTTTAGTTCCATATCAGCCAACACAGTGGATGCTTATGCACCATCTCATACACTGCAATTCATACCATTATTGCAGTGATTTTAATCCCATGTGGGGTCGCCTGGAATTCAAATGGGGTTGCCTGAAATGTCTAGTAATTGATACAAAATTAAAACTTACTAATAAAAATTTTCATACTATAGCCTAAATGTTGCCTAAAATGTATGATTATTTGCAATATATTATAGCAAACTGTTACACAATCAACAACAAATTAATTTTAGCAAATAAAATGTCTGCGTTTTGAATGTCTGGGGTCGCCTGTAATTTCTAATAATTTGTTTTTAAAAAAATAAAAATTACTTATAAAAATTTACATTATATGGTCTAAATGTTGTCTAAAATTAATGTTTATTTGCAACATTGTATAGCAAACTATTACACAATCAAAAACAAATTATTTTTAGCAAAAAAAAAAAAAAAAAGTCTCAGTTTTGAATGTCTGGGGTTGCCACAAATTTGTGATGTTAAAATGGGGTCACGAGCCAAAAAAGGTTGGGAACCACTGCATTATTGTAACTTTACTGTTCTTGATAAACCTGATCTACAGTAACATGTTTAAGTGTCTATCAAGTGCTTGTTATTGTTATTAGTCTGTAACTAACAGTCTTTTTTTTTTTTTTTAAAACAAAAGTTGTTGGTCTTTTTGCATTATATCTCCATGAATTGAGTAATAACTGGTATTCGTATTAAAATGTGAGAAAACATTTAGATTAGCAGCATTAAAAATGTCTGGTAAAGGTTCATACTGTCTTCCACATAGAATTATTGTATCAGACAAACTAGTAAAGCAAGTAAACGAACAACTACCCCTGTCTGAGAAATGAATTCCCTAAAATAAGCATTAAAAATGTTTTTATTTCCTAGTTTTCACACGATATATCAGTAAATACATGTTTATTTGCTCCAAAAATTAAACGCATGGTGTCCAGCTGAGTGGACATTTTTGCAGCTCCATGAAAAATAAGTTCATAAGAAACTTTTCGGTAGCACTTTACTTGAAGGTCTAGTTTATAATGCATTAAGCACACATTCATAAGACATTATAATGCATTTATAAAAGTCATTACAACAGTTTATTATCATGTACAACAACTTATACCAAGGTTAATAAAGTATTATAAGTGTAGGCATAATGTATTATAAATTCAGCTTTCATTATGTTTTATACATCCATACCAAAGCAGTGTGAAGGAATTTATTTTTTTTAGGTGGGGAACTTTTGTTAGGTTTTGTCACTGGTCCCTATACCCATCTATTTTAGGGATTTCATATTTATTTAAAAAAAAAAAAAAAAAAGTAGGTTTGAATTAACAAAGATTTGGAGCTGCCACATTATTTTTTAATTTATGTATAAAGCAACATGTAACACTTCTATTTACTGTCTCTGTTCTGTTCATGTTTTTTTTTTTTTTGCAAACTAAAGTATTATCAAGAACACTTGGATTTATAATTTTTGACTTACACTTTACTTAGAGCCAGCAGATACTGCTCATACGTCATCATACTTGTGTTATAATATCATCAGTCATCAGTCATCCTGTAACTTATTACTGATGTTTCTAAGGCATTATTCAGTTTCAGAAATGACATATCAGAGCAGTTTTCTTTGTCTTTTTAACTGACTACAGTTATGATGGTTAGAATGTGTATTATAACCCAGGACTTGAGTTTCTTCCTACAAACACTGTTGTCACTTTGGTATGGATGTATAAAACACTATGAAAGCTGAATTTATAAAACATTATGCCTACACTTATAATACTTTATTAACCTTGGTATAAGTTGTACAAAATCATAAACTGTTGTAATGACTTTTATAAATGCATTATAATGTCTTATGTATGTGCGCTTAATGCATTATAAACTAGACCTTCAAATAAAGGGTTACCAAATTTTCTTGAGGCATGTTTTTTTCATGCCTCGAGGAATAAAAACACTCAGGAAAAAAATCTCGATTAAGGGTCTCATAATTCATGCATGAAAGGGTTAAAAACCAGAGGTGGGTAAACTGTGTTATTCACATGCACGTGTCTTAAATTAGAGTATTTTATGTGTACATTTATGAAGTTAAGTGCAAAATTGATTCTTGACTCTTGAAATGTGGAGTTCTGGGTAGGCTCTTGGAGTTCTGGTCCAAGGTTATTATCGTTAACAAAAACTAACGAAATGATGAAAACTGGAATTGTAAAAACATTTTTGTTAACTGAAATAAATAAAAAACTATTATTAAAAGGAAAAAAAAAAACAGTAACTAACTGAAACTGTATTGTGTGCTTACAAAACTAACTAAAGCGGAAAAAAAAGATGGATAAAATTCCCTTTGTTTTCGTCTTTGTCAACGTCGGATAGATATAAAATCGATATATTTCCCTTTAGCAATTTTAGCTGCTGGCACCATATGATATTTAAGGGTCTGTCACTTGTGGTTTCCAGTCGTCTTCTGGTCCCCACTCTACCTGGAAACATGGAGACTAAAGTTGGGAAAAAGCAGCAGAGTCCTGTCTGGGATTTATTTGAATACGACGAAGAAGAAGAGAAAAGATATAAAGAAACTAAAATTAATACTAAAACTAAACTAAAACTAAGCATTTAGAAAATAATGACAACTAATAAAAACTAGCAAACCTGCTCTAAAAACAAACTAAAACTAACTGAATTAGAGGGGAAAAAAAAGTCAAAACTAAATAAAACTAAACTATAATGAAAAATCCAAAACTATTATAACCTTGTTCTGGTCTTTGTATCTGATTGTCTGACTGCTAACCATATTCAGAACCACGGACAGCGCTGTTACTCAGGCTGTAGTTGGAAGTCCTGCTGAAAATCTTCTGTTGTGACTGTATTAAAGCATATAATTTCTCTTGATCAACGACATATTCTCAGATCCACATTACAAAACAGAACATGAATTGTAGATTGAAAACTCATTGCAATTTCGCAGCTCTCCCTCTCCACGCAGTATCATTATTACTTAGACATTCAGTGCTGCGCAGGTCAATGGAACTGGCAGGTCTGAACTTGCCATGATGTACATCAATTCTCCAAGCTGAGCAGTAATGGCTGTTTCAGTCTTAAATTGATTCTCGCATTTTGTGGCGGCTGTGCTTCGCTTTCATCTGGAGTGTGAGGACCCACTCCCACATAGATACATAGCTTGAAAAGGCATTTGAATGTGAAGTACATGCTCTTACAAGTCAATATGCTTCACGTGTTATGCTGTCCAGCTGTAGGCTTCATCGGTCTGAATTCTTTTTGTTGTTGTTGTTGTTTTGCAGTTGTTTATTTGGCTTTTAACCCTCTGGTATCCCGTCCAGCAAGGCCCTTACTAAGCACTAAGTGTGCCTTTTTTGCACACTTGTGGAATAATGTCAAAAAAAAAAAAAAAAAATCATACAGTTTGTTTTTAATTCTTTTACACTTTTTTTTTCTATTTTATCAACTTGAGCCGTAAATAAAAATACCAAATACTCAATAATTGTCATATTTTTTAACCCTTTAAATGCCGTGTTTGTAATGTAAACAAACCATTTTTTTGGATCCAAAAACCAAAAAAAAAAATATATATATATATATATTTTTCAATATACCACATAAAAACCAGTCACAAGTGTTTGCTCCTGGAGGATTCTGTTGGGTTTCTGTAAATTGGCTTCGAGTAAGGTTTTGACCAACTCTATACAGGGTGGGGAAGCAAAATTTACAATGAACATTTAGTTGTTTTTTCTCAGCAGGCACGACGTCAATTGTTTTGAAACCAAACATATATTGATGTCATAATCATACCTAACACTATTATCCATACCTTTTCACAAACTTTTGCCCATATGAGTAATCAGGAAAGCAAACGTCAAACAGTGTGTGATTTGCTGAATGCACTCGTCACACCAAAGGAGATTTCAAAAACAGTTGGAGTGTCCATAAAGACTGTTTATAATGGAAAGAAGAGAATGACTATGAGCAAAACTATTTCGAGAAAGTCTGGAAGTGGAGGAAGCAACAAAAAATGTACCAAAGCTTTTATTAAAGCTCTCAAATCCAAAATCCTAAAGGATCCAACCAAATCCATGAGAAAAATGGCAATTGAACTTGAGGTAGACAACAAGACCGTTAGAAATGCAGTAAAATATGATTTGAAGTTAAAATCTTACACAAGAACACCAAAACACTTGTTGACAACCGCATCAAATCCAACTTTAGCAATTTTTGGGAATCATGTTTATGGCCGCCTTCTAGCCCAGATCTAAACCCTCTGGATTCTGCTATTTAGGGCGTTTTAGAACATGCTACCAATAGAACATCACAGCAATGTCGACTTTCTTAAAGATACTATTAAAGAAGAATGGGAGAAGTTGTCACCTGAATATTTGAGGAACACTTGCGCAACTTTCAGGAAGTGTGTGAAGGCAGTTATTGAGAAAGAAGGAGGACACATAGAATAAAAACATTTTCTATTATGTACATTTTCTTGTGGCAAATAAATTCTCATGACTTTCAATAAACTAATTGGTCATACACTGTCTTTCAATCCCTGTCTCAAAATATTTTAAATTTTGCTTCCCCACCCTGTATATAAAGTGTCATGAGATAACTGTTTTGTTGTCTTCTGGCGCTATATGAATAAAATTTCATTGATTGAGGGATTTGATTGGTTTTCCCCTGTAAGTCGCTTTGGAAAAAAGCGTCTGCCAAATGCAAAAACATAAACATAAAAAGTGGATCACATATTATTTGATTTTTTCAGCCTGGCATATGTCAATGATTAACTCCAACATTGGTTAATTTGCATTATTATTTTTGGCGCTAGGTCAAATGTTCAAAAATACTAACATCTGTCACCAAGTGTGCGTAAAATGTACACCTATAAATCAAACTATTAAATTTTATATACAGGGTGGGGAAGCAAAATTTACAATATTTTGAGGCAGGGATTGAAAGACAGTGTATGACCAATTAGTTTATTGAAAGTCATGAGAATTTATTTGCCACAAGAAAATTTGCATAATAGAAAATGTTTTTATTCTATGTGTCCTCCTTCTTTCTCAATAACTGCCTTCACACGCTTCCTGAAACTTGCGCAAGTGTTCCTCAAATATTCGGGTGACAACTTCTCCCATTCTTCTTTAATAGTATCTTCCAGACTTTCTGGTAATAGTTTTGCTCATAGTCATTCTCTTCTTTACATTATAAACAGTCTTTATGGACACTCCAACTATTTTTGAAATCTCCTTTGGTGTGACGAGTGTATTCAGCAAATCACACACTCTTTGACGTTTGCTTTCCTGATTACTCATATGGGCAAAAGTTTGTGAAAAGGTATGGATAATAGTGTTAGGTATGATTATGACATCAATATATGTTTGGTTTCAAAACAACTGACGTAGTGCCTGCTGAGAAAAAAACAACTAAATGTTCATTGTAAATTTTGCTTCCCCACCCTGTATTGATTTATTTTTCTGCTCTAATTTGATTTGATTGTTGTAAATCAAGCTCAGGCCTAATCATACATATCAAATGGAAGAAACAGTGCGTTTTAGGCACACTTGGGAGACAGATGCTGGTCTGGTAATTTTCTTTTGTTTACAATGTGCACATTTTAGTTGTTGGCCAGAATTTTAAAGATCATGCAAAAATGAACAACTTTTGAATTCTAACCTTATTTAAATTGTGAAAAAATAATATGAAGTTTTTTAAAATGAATTGCAAAGTGTGCCTAAAAGGCACACCCGGATACCGGAGGGTTAAATATGATTTTTGTTTTGAGAGTTCGAGGGCATGTAGAGACGGAGAGGAGGGTGAGACAGTGATCACACTGTGAAGTATATTCACATTTATTACTTTATTTTTATTCAATGTCAATATATAATAGTGTTTCCAATTTTATGACAGTCTGCTTTTGTAGCAGCAGAGACTGAATTGATAAAAAGAGAGAGACGGGTAAATTTAAAGTAAGATAAAAATTCCAAACACAGCTTTTCTTCTCTTATTTTGCATGTCCCCTGCATTCTCCCATATACCCCTGAGACGCTGAAGCCAGTTTAGTAAGTGGGACAGTACCCACCCAGTAAGTGTGATCCCGTTGCTTCCAGCCAGTCAGGACTGGTTTGTTTTCCAGCGTCCCAGCTTCCCACCCAGGACACATTTTAATAAGCCTCAAATTCACTGCAGATTCCTTTTAATGTCGATTCAACTGAAGTCCTGACCTTTATGTTTGTGTTTTTGTGTGTGTGTGTGTGTGCAGTAGTAGTGGGGTTACAGAAAAGTAAAATAAAGAGGTAGAGCATGAAACTTTAATGGTGTGTTTTGAAGCACATGGGCTTTAAGATCATAACTGACAGTACAAAGTATGTGCAGTAACTAGGGGTGTGTATTAGCAAGAATGTGGTGATACAAATCCCAATACTAGAAGCACTCGGAGAGCGCAGACCTCCGCCAAGGCTGATCAGTGGCCCCCCCGTGGGCCCCCCCACGCCAAGGAGGTTATGTTTTTGCCAGGGTTTGTTTGTTTGTCTGTCTGTCTGTCTGTTTGTCTGTCTGTTAGTGTGCAACATAACTCAAAAAGTTATGGACAGATTTTGATGAAATTTTCTGGTCTGCGCCCCCCCCGTGGGCCCCCCCACCCCCGATCACCACCAAAATTTAATCATTTCTTCCTTATCCCATTTCCAACAAACCCTGAAAATTTCATCCAAATCTGTCCATAACTTTTTGAGTTATGTTGCACACTAACGGACAGACAAACAAACAAACAAACAAACCCTGGCAAAAACATAACTTCCTTGGCGGAGGTAATTAGGACCACAATACGATATATATCACGAGATATCGTGATACTGTTAACAAGGCAGTATTTTTTGTTTGTTAGAGAATATTTCCAGGAAAATTTTACTTATACCAGAAATATGCACAAATACTAAACACATTTTTATTTGATCAGAACAGGATTTAATACTATATCACAAAACTTTCCTCAGTAAAAACGAAATTCTGTTCTAATAAATAAATAAATATGTTTACAGACATTACAGTTTAAGATCCTGCTCAAATGTTTATATTCTATTAGTCGTGAAAAGAATGCTTTGTGCACAGTAGGGGTGTGTATTGGCAAGAATCTGGCGATATAATACAAATCACAATACTAGGATCACAATACGATATATCACAATATATCATGATACTGTTAAAAATTCAATTTTTGGTTTATTTCTTTTTTTAAATGATTATATCCTTGAAGAATTGAATCACTCCAGAAATATGCACAAACACTAAATGCGTTTTTATTTGATCAGAACAGGATCTAATGCTATATGTTGTTGTGTTCCTGTGTTCAAACTTAAATTCTGTTTTACAGGCATCACAGTTTAAGATCCTGTTCAAATGTTCATATTCTATTAGTTCAGAACTAACATCAGAACATTATTTTTGTGCAATACCAACAAAGGAACTAACATTATTTAATAAAACAGTGTTAAATAATAATAAACAAAATATAAACCAAAAACAAAAATTAACCTCCGTCATATCTGCATTTGAATAAATACCTAAAAATATCAATGCAGTACTTTTTAATATTAGTACAGTACTGTGAAATGAAATATCGCGATATATTGCAGAACTGATATTTTCTAACACCCCTAGTGCACAGTCCCTGAATCATCCAACATCATAACATTATCAGCCCCGCCAGGAGGTATTGTGATCGCTTTGCTTTGTGTGTTTGCGTGTTTGTGTGTTTGTTTGTTTGTTAGCAGGATAGCTCTAAAAGTTACGGATGGATTTTCAGGAAATTTTCAGGAAATGTTGATACTGGCACAAGGAAGAAAAGGCGTGGGGGGGGCAGATTTATCTTGGCGGAGGTCTGCACTGTCCGAGTGCTTTTCTTTTTTTTTTGTGCGATCCCAACAAAGAAATTAACATCTGCCTCTCTTAGACAGTAGGACGTGCTTTTAGGATGATTGAAATAACCATTATTTAACAAAATGATACACGATACTGCTTTTTTAGTGTTCAAACAACAGAGCAAAATACTCATATGAATATAGAAATAAAAGAAACACAACAAAGAAAAACACAAAATAAAAACATGAACCTTTGCCATATCTCCATTTGAATAAATACCTGAAAATATCGATACAATACTTTTTAATATCGACACAGTGAAATGAAATATCATGATATATTGCTGAACCGATATTTTCTTATATTCCTACTACTACTACTACTACTACCACAACTACTACTTCTACTACTAATACATTGGTTTTATCTAGCGCTTTTCTAAGTACCCTCAGTAATAATAATAATAATAATAATAATAATAATAATAATATTAATAATAATAATAATAATAATACATCGGTTTTATGTAGTGCTTTTCTAAGTACCCTCAATAATAATAATAATAATAATAATAATAATAATAATAATAATAATAATAATAATAATAAAAGTAACAATAATATATCGGTTTTATGTAGTGCTTTTCTCAGTACCCTCAATAATAATAATAATAATAATAATACATTGGTTTTATGTAGCGCTTTTCTAAGTACCCTCAATAAAAATAATAATGATAGTAATAATAATACATCGGTTTTATGTAGTGCTTTTCTCAGTACCCTCAATAATAATAATAATAATGATGATAATAATAATAATAATAATAATAATAATAATAATAATAATAATAATAATAATAATAATAATAATACATTGGTTTTATGTAGCGATTCTCTAAGTACCCTCAATAATAATAATAATAATAATAATAATAATAATACATTGGTTTTTATGTAGTGCTTTTCTCAGTACCCTCAATAATAATAATAATAATAATAATAATAATAATAATACATTGGTTTTATGTAGTGCTTTTCTCAGTACCCTCAATAATAATAATAATAATAATAATAATAATACATTGGTTTTATGTAGCGCTTTTCTAAGTACCCTCAATAATAATAATAATAATGATAGTAATAATAATACATCGGTTTTATGTAGTGCTTTTCTCAGTACCCTCAATAATAATAATAATAATAATAATGATAATAATAATAATAATAATACATTGGTTTTATGTAGCGATTTTCTAAGTACCCTCAATAATAATAATAATAATAATAATAATAATAATACATTGGTTTTTATGTAGCGCTTTTCTAAGTACCCTCAATAATAATAATAATAATAATAATAATAATAATAATAATACATTGGTTTTTATGTAGCGCTTTTCTAAGTACCCTCAATAATAATAATAATAATAATAATAATAATAATAATAATAATAATAATACATTGGTTTTATGTAGTGCTTTTCTAAGTACTCAAAGATGCTTTAAAAAAAGCAGCCAAGGGACGAACACACAACAAACGGGTAGAACAGATACAGAGTTAATACTAAAGGGCAAAAAAAACAAACAAAAAAAAAACCACCAAATACTCAAGCAAAAAAGCTAGCGACAGATACAGAAAAGAAAACACATGACAGAAGGTAGGTGAGGGTGGACGAGGTGGAACAGGAACAGGCGGTCAGTTTTCTTATAATGATCTGAAGAGGTGAGATTTGAGTTGGCGGTAACAAACATGACACATGTGGAAACGCACATATCCATCAGCTGATTTAGACACTTTGTTGTACCTTTATAGTTCCCTCGGATATTTTCGATGTATCGCACGCTTCCTTCGCTAATGCTGTTCTAGACATGGGACTCCCTACCCCCGCTGTGCTCACTGCTAACAAGCTCCCTTTTGCCCTTTTTGACAACTGCCAGAACTGAGGGTGGTATAATATTTGAAATTAAAGCAAGTGTGAGCTGCTATTCCTTCTTTTATCCATGTTGTTTTCAGAGCTTTGGCCCGAGTTGAGGAAATGATGTATAAATAACACTAATTATCAATTTATCTCACTGAGATCTGAACTCCCCAGTCTAGCCGCTACTAAAAACTGCCTGTGGAGAGAATACAACCACAGCAAAACTACAGTACATTACATTAGTACATACAGCACAGACAAGGGAATCATTACATACACAGAGGATAGACGCCTGTGGCTGACTTATCTGACTCAGTTAAGACAATAAACTGGATTTCCCTTTGTTGATTTGTATGTTGTATAACCAGCAGCGCCTGATTTTTATTTTTTTTTCTATTGTATTTTTTTTCCCAGTGAGGTGTTTCAGCCTGATTGAACTGAGGCTGATTCATAAAGGCCTAGGGCTTCACGATCCGGCCAAAAATGATGCAATGTTCCTGTTGAATTATCATGTTGTATGAAAAATCCTTCTGTCTTTTTGAAGTATGAAGGCTGGTTTGTGCTTCTGTGAGGAAGTTAAAGAAACGAGGTCGTTAATGGTGGTTTTGAGCTATTCTGTTTGTCGGAACAGGAGAAACGTTTGCTAAACAAATAGGAGGCCTGACTTCCTCCTCCTCCTCCTGCTGCTTCTTCTTCCTCTTCATCTTGTTCTTGTTGTTCTTGTTTATTTTATTACCTCCGCCAGTAGGTATTGTGATAGCTTTGCTTTGTGTGTTTGTTTGCATGTTTGTTTGTTTGCATGTTTGTTTGTAAATAGGATAACTCAAAAAGTTATGGATGGATTTTCATGAAATTTTCAGGAAATGTTGATACCAGCACAAGGAAGAAATGATTAAATTTTGGTGGAGATGGGGTGGTGGGGTGGGCAGATCTGTCTTGGCGGAGGTCTGCGCTCTCCGAGTGCTTTTCTTGTTGTTCTTCTTGCTCTTGTTCTTCATCTTGGTCTTGTTCTTCTTGTTCTTTTTGTTGTTCTTCTTCTTCTTGTTCTTCTTCTTCTTCTTGGTCTTGTTTTTCTTGTTCTTTTTGTTGTTGTTCTCCTTCTTCTTCTTGTTGTTCTTGGTCTTGTTCTTCTTGTTCTTTTTGTTCTTCTTCTCCTTGTTCTTCTTCTCCTTGTTCTTCTTCTTGGTCTTATTCTTCTTGTTCTTTTTATTGTTGTTCCTCTTCTTGGTCTTGTTCTTCTTGTTCTTGTTTTGTTCTTCTTCTTGGTCTTGTTCTTGTTCTTTTTGTTGTTCTTCTTCTTGTTGTTTGTGATGTTGTTCTTCTTCTTGGTCTTGTTCTTCTTGTTCTTTTTGTTGTTGTTCTTTTTGTTGTTCTTCTTGGTCTTGTTCTTCTTGTTCTTTTTGTTGTTGTTCTTTTTGTTGTTCTTCTTGGTCTTGTTCTTCTTGTTCTTTTTGTTGTTGTTCTTCTTGTTCTTGTTGTTCATCTTCTTCTTGGTCTTGTTCTTCTTGTTCTTTTTTGTTCTTCTTCTTCTTCTTGTTCTTGTTGTTCTTGTTCTTTTTGTTGTTCTTCTTCATCGTGGTCTTCTTGTTCTTCTTCATCTTGGTCTTGTTCTTTTTGTTCTTGTTCTTTTTGTTGTCGTTCTTCTTCTTGGTCTTCTTGTTCTTCTTTTTGTTGTTCTCCTTTCTTGTTCTTATTCTTTTTCCTGTTCTTCTTTCTTCCTCTTGTTCTTCTTCCTCTTGTTCTTGTTCCTCTTCCTCTTTTTCCTTCTTCCTCTTGTTCTTGGCGGAGGTATTGTGATCACTTTGCTTTGTGTGTTTGTTTGTTTGTTAGCAAGATAACTCAAAAAGTGAGGGACGGATTTGGATGAAAATTTCAGGAAATGTTGATACTGGCACAAGGAACAAATGATTAAATTTTGGTGGTGATCGGGGGAGTGGTGGTGACTGATCTTCCTTGGTGGAGGTCTGTGCTCTCGGAGTGCTTTTCTTATTTCTCTTGTTTTTAGTCTTCTTCTTCTTCTCTGTGGAGGCTAGGTGATACACTGGTCCATCACTGTGTATGGCTGATGGTCTCTGCATGGCGTCTAAACACTGGAATATATCAATCATATATTCAACATCTCTTTCATTTTCACTGAGAAAAATATCTCCTTTCACAGTGTAGATAAAAACCACAGTGTTGTTCCATAAGCAAATTGAAACAAATTAGAGTCACTGATAAATGGATTCACAAACACGTAAAGCGTCTCGACACAACTTGAGGGTACGTAATCACACTGTTTCGTATCAGGACGACTTATAATGAATAAACAAATGTGCAAATTAGTCTTTACAGGTTCTGTGTCTTTATGCCTTAAAGCTGCAGAAACCTTCTCTCTGCAAACACAGATAAACCATATGCTGCTTTACACTGCTACAGAATAGAAAATACACTTTTTCTGTGCCTCAGTGTCGAGCTGTGGAGCGCTGCAGTCGAGTCAAATTCAACTGAATCTGATCAGCAAATCAGTAATTATACTTTAGAGTCACCTATGTAACCCCCTACTGTATGTGAAAACACCCGTGATTACACAAAGCCTGGATTGTTCCACAGAAGTACCTCCCAGACCATTTGAATACGATATGCTGAAAGGTAATAATGGAATGATTACTCTGCAGCACCGCAGTTAAAACTCAGATACTGAACGGTAGAACTGAATAATACAGCCGCAGTGATGATCGTTATGATGGAACTTATATCATTTGTATATCGAGAATAATGAGAAAGCGTGTAATATTTAGTTCATGCCAAACTAATGTCACAAAAACAAATGACAGAAGAACGTCTTGTGCCACACATTTCATTACTGACGATAACTAATAACAAATGAAATAACATAAGAGTGGAAAGTCTCATTTATAAACAGTTTAGTATCACATCAAATCAAGCCTCACAACAACATCATTACCTCCGCCAAGGAGGTTTTGTTTTTGCCAGGGTTTGTTTGTTTGTCTGTCCGTTAGTGTGCAACATAACTCAAAAAGTTATGGACAGATTTGGATGAAATTTTCAGGGTTTGTTGGAAATGGGATAAGGAAGAAATGATTAAATTTTGGTGGTGATCGGGGGTGGGGGGGCCCACGGGGGGGGGCACTGATCAGCCTTGGTGGAGGTCTGCTCTCTCCGAGTGCTTCTAGTTAAAATAGATGTTTGATACAGTCATCTTTACTATAGCCTAAGCTGTTTTTTTTTCTGAATAATGGCTATTTTAAATGTATTTTTGATTTCTACTTTTGATTTTTGATTTGATTTTGATTTCTTGAATAAACTAGAAGCACTCGGAGAGCGCAGACCTCCACCAAGGCTGATCAGTGGCCCCCCCCGTGGGCCCCCCCACCCCCGATCACCACCAAAATTTAATCATTTCTTCCTTATCCCATTTCCAACAAACCCTGAAAATTTCATCCAAATCTGTCCATAACTTTTTGAGTTATGTTGCACACTAACGGACAGACAAACAAACAAACAAACAAACAAACAAACAAACAAACAAATCCTGGCAAAAACATAACCTCCTTGGCAGAGGTAACAAGTGGTGCCAGGAACAACAAACCCTGCTGCAATGGAAAGATCTGTCTTCACAACTGGCGTCAGGTGAATTAAAAAAAACAGATGTTGACGTATGTTACAACAAGAGAAGAAGAAGAAACATGTCGCGGTATGTGTGGACGCACCAGGAAACCCAATCATTTTTTAATTTAGTACGAGATAGAGGGGTAATACATAATGATAATGAATATATCTGTAAATCAACACCATATTTACGTACGTCGCCATTAGGGATGGGAATCGAGAACCGGTTCCCAGTAGCTCAATTCCTTGGAATCGTTTGCCTGCCTGCTTAGCGATTCTGCTTATTGATTCCGCCTTCGTTGTGCATGCGCGATGATGTCACACGTACGCTGCATTGTTTTGGTCAGAACGTAGCCAACATGGCGTTGAAGCAGAAACGGTCTAAAAAGACGACACCAGGTCCACTTACTTGGAACACTGGCAAAGCTTCCATGTCTTCAAAAGGGTGGAATCCCTTCAATATCCTCAAACATTTGTCCACAGCATGTGAATCATTTACAGGAATGTCACGCATTTGATACTCTACTTAGCGGTGCTTGTGAATGTAGCGGCAGAGTGAACGCCGGGCTGGTTCCGGTGTGGGCAACAAACGTCGTAACTCCTCAAATACAAGTTTCCGAAGGTAAGAAGGGAAAGGAAATGAGGTGTACAACAACAGGAGACAAGCCGAGCCGAGTCGAACAGGTTCCACGTAGTAGAAATGCGGCAATAGAGGAATTAGTAAAGCATCTTTAATTTCACTTTTACTGTACTCACTTCACTGTTCTCTTCAGTTTTCTCTGTTTCTGATATAATAACCCTCAAATGTAATCTCACCATGATGATTGAAGTACATGATCAGTCAATTAAATATAAGAAAATACCTGATTTTCACTGAAAAAATGAAAAATACAGAGGATAAATTACTAAACAAAGGTTAAAAATTGAGAAAAACTCTTGTGGAAACTGCCACAAAAGTAACACTGGGTTTAACACTTTATGGGTTAAAGTTACCCTGTAAATAGAGACAGATGTTTGTTTTTATGTTAAATTAATGGTATCTTTGCTGTCTTCAGTTTTTTTCTGTTTCTGATATAATAACCTTCAATTTTATTCTGGGCTTCTATGAACATCTACATAATTGAGTTTAGGAAAATGCAAAAATACAAAGGATAATATTATGATAAATAGTGATAAAAGCACTTAAAAGTTAAATACAGAGAAAATTATTTGGGGAACTGACACAAAAGTAGCACTGGGTTTTTATGGGTTAATTGTATTCAGAAGCGTGACGGCAACAGTGAATTGGGAAACTTGAGGCGTGCTTGTTCTCAAATTGTTAACATGTTCACATCCTGGACAAAAAAAAGAAAAAAAAAATCCTTAAATAGTGGTCTGTGCACAGTGCATGAAAAAGGGACTATTTCTGGGATATATAAGAAGCACATTAATTTCCCAAGGCTCTGCCCACTCAAATCGACTTAGAACGAGACAAGTTTCCTCTTGAGACTGCGATTAATGAATGTCACCGCAGTGGCCGAGGTGGGCCGACAACCTTCCTGAGACGCTTATCTACCTGCACAGACTATGCTGGTCTCAGAGCCACATCATGTTAACATTTAATCCGTTCTCTCCCGGCTGCCTCATGAGCAGATCCATGATCCAGGTTAAATGTTTAAGAGATGAGGCGCTATTCCAGACAGAGGAGGAGGAGGTGGTGGTGTTTAGTTTGAGCTACACTGTAAAAAAAAATCTGTAATTTAGCAGAATTTTCACTGTTTATTTTACAGATTTTTCCTGTATTTTTAAGACACAGGAAAATATCAATGAAATGACAAAAATAGACTGTGATTTTACATGTCAAATGTAGAAAAAAACACGAAAAATCTGTAACTGTGAATAACCAAAAAATTTCCAATTTTTTAAAAGAATTTTTTTCTTTTTTCACAGAAAAATACAGTTCAAATACATTTGCGAATGTATTGTAATTTCACAAATATTTCTTTTCTATTTATGAGATTAAACTGTTAATTTAAAGCTTAATACTTAAAAAAAAAAAAAAGATTAAAACCAGATAAAATTACTGACAATTAACCGTAAAAGAAGTATTTGTTCTGTAAGTTTAACAAGACTTGTTTGTGAATTGACAAATATTTTGTGTAATTATGGGAGGTTTCACAACAAAAATGTTGATTTTACACGTCAAATGTAAAATAACTTTAAAAAAAACTAACTGTAAATAACGATAAAATTATTTTTTTTTTTAAAGAATTTTTTTTTTTTCACAGAAAAATACAGTTAAAATACATTTGCAAATGTATCATAATTTCACAAATATTTCTTTTCTATTTATGAGATTAAACTGTTAATTTAAAGTTTAATTCTGTAAAAATAAATAAAATAAATAAAATGAGATAAAATTACTGACAATGAACCATAAAAGAAGTATTTGTTCTCTAAGTTTAACAAGACTTGTTTGTTAATTGACAAATATTTTGTGTAATTACGGGAGTTTTCACGTCAAAAATGTTGAATAAACTTATTTTTGTGAATGTATAACATGTGTAAGCACTGATAAACTGTCCAAATACAGTTTTTATCAGTGGATTGTACAACTTAGTCTCATTGAAAATTATTTATATATATATATATATATATATATATTTATACTTAATTTGATTGTTTTAATACATGTAAATATTCTTTATTAAACATTAAAAAGTCCAAAAAATATGCAAAATCTCATGTAAAGTTAGGGCAAAAAACTGTATTTTAATTATGGAAATTACTGTATTTTTATGAGATGTTCTTTTTCCCGTTATTTAACAGTATTTTTTCAGCACCCCTGCTGCCGGAATATTACTGTTTTTGTTATGTTTTTTTTTTTTTTTTTTTTTTTACAGTGTAGACACATGTAGGAGTTTTTCTACTTGTTTTAGAGAAGCCATTCCTATTCATTCATATCAGGTGCTTTGCTTTTAACATCCACTTCATTCCTCATACGCCACGGGCCAAGAATGGAAAGCTGATAATTAGATTTCATCGCGGGATGCTAACAATTCTCTGTGTAATTCCATTTTCTTTCACCTTGCGTCGTCTAGCCGAGCTGCCATCCATCAGACCCGCGGACTCGCTTATTGTCCTAGAAAAAAGGGGGCAGTCAAAATAAGGAAGCTCTGATAGGGAGAACGGCTGCAGAATAGCATTCACCATACAGTTGGATCAGTTAACAGGATTTTATGGAGTCCTTTCACTGGTAATATAGCTGAAAGCATTCTCATTTAATTAAACACCAGCGTGGTTGATGTTTTTTTTATATATTTCTGTAGATTTTTTTTTTTTTTTAACATTTATCGTGCGGCCTAAGTAGGAATTAGGGACCGGAGTCAGTGTGTGTTGTTGTTGTTGTTGAGATGGAGCAGTGTAATAAGCACAAACATGAAGAATCCATAAATCATAAATGTCGCATTTTCTGGTGTTCGGTGTCAGGGGATGAACACTGGGTGCAGCTTGGTTCTGCTGACTCCTTTTGCATTGCATGGAAATTTCCTCATGATTTTTTTTGTGATCATCCGGGGATATGTTCGACGGCGTATCAGGGTCACATAAGAAAATAAAACGCACTCGTCATTATGAGAATAAAGTCATGAAATATCGAGATAAAAGCCGTAATTTTATGAGAAAGTCATTATTTTTTTGAGAATAAAGCCATAATATTATGAGAATTAAGTTGAGGTTTAAAAAGAAATCATAATTTAACAAAAAAGAATGTGTACTTTTATGACAATAAAGTTGTAATATAAAAAAAACCCTCATAATTTAATAAAAAATATTGTCATATTTTTGTGAGGAAAAAAGCCATAAAATATTGAGATAAAAGCCGTAATTTTATGAGAATAACGTTGAATACAAAAAGAGTTGTGTTATTTTGAGAATAAAGCCAGAATTTTATGAGAATAAAGTTGCAGTTAAAAAAAAACCCCTCATAATTTCACAAAAACAATGCTGTACTTTTATGAGAATAAAGTTGTGATATTTTGAGAATAAAGCCAGAATATTATGAGAATAGTCAAAGTTTTTTTTTTTTTTAAAAATCATAATTTTAAAAACTAATGCTGTAATTTTATGACAATAAAGTCGTAATTTAAAAAAAACCCTCATAATTTCACAAAAACAATGCTGTACTTTTATGAGAATAAAGTTGTGATATTTTGAGAATAAAGCCAGAATATTATGAGAGTAGTTGAAGTTTTTTTTTTTTTTTTTTTAATCATAATTTAACAAAACTAATGCTATACTTTTATGGCAATAAAGTCGTAATTTTTAAAAAAAACCCTCATAATTTAATAAAAAATAATGTTGTACTTTTATGAGAATAAAGTTGTAATTTAAAAAAGAGTCATAATTTTATGAGACTAAAGTCATGATATTTTGAGAATAAAGCCAGAATATTATGAGAATAAAGTCGTATTTTTTAAAAAAACTCATAATTTCATAAAAATAATGTTGTACTTTTATGAGAATAAAGTTGTAATTTAAAAAAAACCTCATAATTTAATAAAAATAATGTCGTACTTTTATGAGAATAACGTCATAAAATATTGAGATAAAACCTATTATTTTATGAGAATAAAGTCAAATACAAAAAGAGTCATAATTTTACGAGACTAAAGTCATAATATTTTGAGAAAAAAGCCATAACATTATGAGAATAAAGTTGTAGTTTAAAAAAAACCCTCATAATTTAACAAAAATAATGTGGTACTTTTATGAGAATAAAGTTGTAAAATATCAAGATAAAAGCCATAATTTTACTAGAATAAAGTTGGGATATTTTGAAAATAATGCCGGAATATTATGAGAATAAAGTCATAGTTTCAAAAAACCCTCATAATTTAATTAAAATAATGTTGTACTTTGATGGGAATAGAGTCGTAATTTAAAAAAACCTCATAATTTAATTAAAATGTCATATTTTTATGAGAATAAAGTTGTAAAATATTGAGATAAAACCCATTATTTTGTGAGAATAAAGTCAAATACAAAAATAGTTATAATTTTACGTGATGAAAGTCATGATATTTTGAGAATAAAGCCAGAATATTATGAGAATAATGTTGCAGTTTAAAAAAATCATAATTTAACAAAAATAATGTGGTACTTTTATGAGAATAAAGTCCTAATTAAAAAAAACTCATAAAAGTTTCAAATCTCATAAAAGTACAACATTATTTTCATTAAAGTATGAGGCTTTTTTCTTAAACTACGACTTTATTCACATAATATTATGGCTTTATTCTCAAAATATTCCAACTTTATCTCATAAAAGTACAACATTATTTTCATTAAATTATGATCTTGTGTTTTTTTTTAAACTACGACTTTATTCTTGTAATATTATGGCTTTATTCTCAAAGTATTCCGACTTTAATCTCATAAAATTCCGACATTACTTTCGTTAAATTATGATTCTTTTTTTTTTTACACGACTTTATTCTCATAATATTATGGCTTTATTCCTGATATACTCCGACCTTAATCTCATAAAAGTACAACATTATTTTTGTTAAATATTATGTCTTTATTCCCGAAATGTTCAGACTTTAATCTCATAAAAGTACATTATTTTCGTTAAATTATGATTTTTTTTTAAACTATGACTTTATTCTCATAATATTATGGCTTCGTTCTCGAAATATTTTGACTTTAATCTCATAGAAGTACGACATTATTTTCATTAAATTTTGATTTTTTTAAAAACTATGACTTCATTCTCATAATATTGTGGCTTTATTCCCGAAATATTCCAATTTTATGCTTGTAACATTGTGACTCTTTTTATTCTCATAAAATTAGGGCTTTTATCTCAATATTTTACGCCTTTATTCTCACAATGTCATAATGTTTTTATTTTCTTATGCGGCCCTAATGCGCCATTGTCGATATGTGAAGAGTTAAGACTTTTTTTTTTGGCTTCAGATGGAGGTTGTTATTCAGCGTGTACAGACAGAGATGTTGAACAAATGGGAAAATAAGTGAAGTAAGGCAGATAAAAAATGACTATGGGAAGTAACTACTCTTCTAAGAATCTGCGCCAGTCGTAGCTTCTTCTAATGGTTCATTGTTTCCCCACACATCACCGAGTTTGAGTTTCTTATGTCGGTTTGTCTTTTAACTTGTCACTTAATAAACTTAAGAGACAGTCCTGTGGATGAAATTGGAAAATGATAGTATGACCTCTATGCAATGATTAAAAGACGCAAAAACCTTTCATAGCACTCTTTTTTTTTTTTTTTTCCTCCCTTTCATTCAAAGCTCCCCTGAAATAGAAGAATGATAACATCTTGCTTCCTTAATTTGATGAATTTCAGGATGAGACGAGATTTGGGCGATTACTCGATGTTGGGTTTAAATCAGTGGGACATCAATAGGTGAAACAAATGAGTTTTATTTCAGATATGACTGAAGGCTGGTGATTTTTTTCTTGTTTTTCTAAACTGACAGTGAATGCATCTATTGTCTTAATCAGTGAATCTCTTAATAAAACTGGGTGACACTGCTTTATTTTCACACATTTTAGTGTCACTGAATGTTTCGTATGAAACTCCCACTTCTGTAAACACTCATTAGGTAACAAAGGTGTCATTACATAATCACCGTATCATTATGTGAGCTGACGGCAATTATTTTTGCAGGATTGTGATAATTCTTTGTCTTCTGCTGTGGTTTTATTAGTGTATGAGTGAAGAATGAGCTTTTCAACTTCTTTTGTATTTGACAGTCATTTATTTCTATTTTTCAGTAATAGACATCGTATGTTGAGGTTGGTATTTAATTTATGACAGATCTGCCCTGTGTAGTTTTTGTTTACAAAGCCTAAATCACAAACACATGTTCTTTTTAACCCCGCCCCCCCCAAAATGGAGGGAAGGGGTATTGTTTTTGGTTCGGTTTGTTTCTTTGGTTGTTAACAGTCCAGCAGCAAAACTATTGGTTGAATTCATACCAAATTTGGTTTATAGATTGCCAGTGAGCCAGAATAGATGTCATTACATTATGGGAAAAGAAGGTCAAAGTTTCCATTTTTTATGATTTTTTTTTTATTTCTTAATTTTTTCCTGTTTACTTATAAAGGGTGAAATTTCAAATGTCTGTAGCAGTAAAACTATTAAGAGAATTCATACGAAATTTGGTTTATAGATTGCCAGTGATGAAGAATAGATATTAGTACATTTTGGGAAAAGTAGGTCAAAGTTTAAATTTTTTATGAATTTTTTAATTATTATTTTGTTTGCCCATTGACTTATAATGGGGCGAAATTTCAAATGTCTGTAGCAGCAAAACTATTAAGAGAATTCATACCAAATTTGGTTTATAGATTGCCAGTGACCAAGAATAGAAGTCAGTACATTTTGGGAGAAGTAGGTCAAAATTTCAATTTTTTATGATTTTTTTCATTCTTAATTTTTTCCCATTTACTTATAAAGGGTGAAATTTCAAATGTCTGTAGCAGCAAAACCATCAAGTGAATTCATACCAAATTTAGTTTATAGATAGCCAGTGACCCAGAATACATGTCATTACATAATGGGAAAAGTAGGTTAAAGTTTCAATTTTTTATGAATTTTTAAATTATTTTTTTCCCCCATTTACTTATAATGGGTGCAGTTTCAAATGTCTGTAGCAGCAAAACTATTGAGTGAACTCATACCAAATTTGGTTTAGGCTATAGATTGCCAGTGACCCAGAATACATGTCATTACAATTTGGGGAAAGTAGGTCAAAGTTTAATTTTTTTTTTTAAAGGAATTTTTTAATAATTATTTTTCCCCCATTTACTTATAATGGGCGAAATTTCCAATGTTTGTAGCAGCAAAACTATTAAGTGAATTCATACCAAATTTGGTTCAGAGATTGCCAATGCCCAAGAATAGATGTTTGTACATTTTGGGAAAAGTAGGTCAAAGTTTAAATTTTATATGAATTTTTAAATTATTATTTTTTTCCCCATTTACTTATAATGGGTGAAATTTCACCTGTCTGTTGCAGCAAAACTGTTGAGTGAATTCATTCCAAATTTGGTTTAGAAATTGCCAGTGACCCAGAATACATGTCATTACATTTTGGGAAAAGTAGGTCAAAGTTCAAATTTTGTATGAATTTTTTAAATTTTACCATTTACTTATAATGGGCGAAATATGTGTGAGGGGCAGGGTTTATTTGTGCCTGGTACCACTTGTTATAATTTATGTTCAACAAAAACCAATGTGTTTATAATATAATTACTATTAAGCTTGTGCTCTAGAGCATAAAAGACATTGAGAAATCATTAATTCAAATTTCTTGCATGACAATTTATAACTAATTTTCATTTTCAAATACTGGGAAATCCTTACACGTATCTGTAAGCTGTGATAGGAGATTAGTCTTATGTTACATATTTTATACATTTTACAAATATTTCCAGCTATTGCAGAAAAATCCATAATTTATTTTGTAAAGCAATAATTTCATTCAATTAAATTTCAATTACTTATATTTTCAGAAAAACGTAATTTGAAATGAGAAAACATTTGTGAAAAAAAAAAAAAAAGAGGAGTTTTATGAGTGTGAATGTTTGGAAAGTGACAGTGTTCTGCCGTCATTCTGGGTTCATTTTTTAAACTCTCATAAATAAACTAAATTTATTCCAAATACATTGATATATAACGATTATATTATTTATGCCATATTCTAAAAACAGTGTTTAAAATTAATAAAGGCAAATATGCAAATTACATTTGAATATAATGTTAATATTATTTGTATATTGTAAATATTGTTAAAATATGTATATGATATTGATAATTGAAATAAAAAATGTTTAATTTGATATTTACTTCTATTGTCCATCTGTGACGCTGCCATTTGTCAAAACTCTTGGTATTTAGGTATGATAAAATATTTTTTTCCTCTATAACCAATTATTTGGTTGTAAAATAGAGGGTTTAAGGTAAACACGGAATAAATTTTAGGATGAAAATGTCATAGGAACTTCACTTTTGCAAACATTGTAATTCTTGCAAAAACTAGACGTTAATTTTTTGTACATCCATGACACAGTTTTTTGTTCGTGATGCCCTCAACCTAACCCAATATAGATTCATTTTGCAGCTCTCCAATCTCAGCCCAAATTAAAAGACTAAATATAGACCTGCAGTACTTTTCTGCTGTTCTGGAAAAGTGAAGCTACTTTTCAAAGCTAAGACAAAAGTAGAGCACCACACTCACATTCTGGTCACATCTGACGGTGTGTGAAACGCAGTCTATAATTACAGCGCTTCAGCACCGCTACCATCACTTGCCTGTAAATGACTGTGATTAGAAAAAAAAAGTGGTACAGTACGGGCTACAATTTCCACAGAAAACAGAGTGGATGGAAATGCCACATGTCCTCTCAGATCCATTGAATGACAGTACCCTGAAAGGTCATCATGGAATTTTGTCCTTGTAATGCTATGCTAGTTTTGTAGTAGCATGGTATTGTAGTGATTAGCGCCTCGGTGTTCTATTCCCAGTGCGGTTGGACTTTTGAGTTTGACTTCACAAAAGTACCGATGGAGAACTGGAGTCGGTCCTCAAGTGCCTTCAATGGCAGCTCAATGCATCTAATGTGCTAATGCTAATGCTAATGCTAGGATACAGAGACTGAATTTCCCTACAAATATAATAAAGAGGGTACACCACAAAAAAAAAATGCCCTGCTAGAAATAAGCCAAATATTCTTAAACCTGATCAAATTGGTTAATATGGAGTAGGGCTGTAACGATTACCGGTATAACGATAAACCGCGGTAAAATTGTCAATGGTTTGTATTACCGTTTAAATTCTAATTATCATGATAACCGTGTTTGATTACCGCACTTTTCCAGAGAGAACGCCTATGTAAAGATATGTTTTTATGTCAAATATTTGAGTGTAGTTTTAATTTATTACAATTTTAATTTTATATACCTAATATTTGGAACCAATATTCACTTTTAAAGTCTTTGAAAAGGTTTGTTAAGCATCTTGGTGTTATTTATGCAATAAAGTATATACATTTTTCAAATCAGATTTTATATTTTTTTGTGTTTTCTGGCCTTTTATGTTGATATAGTAGGTTAAAGTGAAAAAAATATAATAGGCAGATGAGATAGATGACGTTGTGCTGAAAAGAAATATCTAACATGGGTATAGTAAACATTTGTTCATATAGTATATAAAGGCAAAATCAAAAGTACTCAAAACGGACCAAATAGGCTCAGACCCCTAAGGGTTAATTCTTAAATGTTTCTGCCAAGAGAAAGTGCATTGTGCCATTTTTTTTAATTTTTTTTTTCCAAAATGTAACTTGGTTAAATTATTTCAGTGTGTATAAGTACTGTTTGAACATTTTGAGCACAATTTCAACAATACCGTGATAATATGGATAACCGTGATAATTTTGGTCACAATAACCGTGATATGAAATTTTTGTATCGTTACATCTCTAATATGGAGCAACAAAATCTGCCAATGGGGTAAGAAAAAAATTCTTGGCCAGAATTCTTAAAACAAGCAAAAAAGTCTTACCACTTTTAAAAAGATGTACAAATTAAGTATTATTCAAAAATTTAGAACTCAGGATTGACGAAAGAAAATTGTTTCAAAGGCTAGGATCAGTATTGGTAGTTGAAATAAGGACATGATTTACCTGAATTAAATTAAATATGTATTCTCCTCTGTTGTATATTTAGCAGTGATTACATTGGAAATTTTTTGTTTGTTTTCATGTGGAAACATTGTGTTAGTAATTCCTTTTCAAAATTAGCAAAGTTCTGCCTCCTTCCTCATTAATAACAATATTGTAGTCAGTGGCAGCACCAGGATTTTAAAAGTGGGGGGGCAACTGGAGGGCAAAGAAAATGTTGCGGGGGTGGACAAAAAAATTTTGTGCATAGCGCAAAATTAATGCTTTGCACTTTAGCGGCTTATATATATGTATATATATATATATATATATATATATATATATATATATATATATATATATATATATATATATAAATGTATAGCCTATCTGTTACACTTTACAGAGGGCAATTTTTGGTAAAATCAGGTAATACTTAATGTATTCAAGGTATTTGTTAAAAACTACAGCATGAACAACTCAGACTTTCTGTTCTGATTATTTAATTGGTACAATCTACTTTCACATATTTCTCTAAACACATCAGAAAAACATGCAGCAAATAAACAGCAGTGCCAATGTATGCAAGTTAATAACTGTTGAAAACAAAATAAAATAGCCTAACCAACTAATCAAACAAAACGTATGTATACAATTGCTTCCACTGCATGCACATGTATATAATCACTGACATCTGGAGGCTGAGGTACACTTTCATATCGACCGGTATAATCTTCTAGCAGAAATTTAAATTGAGTGATAAAACAGACCTGAACAGTTAACAAAACTATTTGTAGTTAATAGGTGGGTTCAAAACAAAAAAACTAGTCCTTATGCTACTCGTGCTAATTCTTTGCTTTACATTTCTTATGTAGAAGAAAGATGAATGAAATACAAGCAGAGGCATGGAGGGGGTGGGGACTGTCTGCCTGGTTGTATTATAAGTGTATATCAAAATGTGTTATGTACGCTTTCATTGACAGATTTTTAATATTTCTTCGTTACCCGAATCTTCCCAAAGATTTGCCCAAATCTGGGTGGGGGGGCAACTGGGGGGGGGGCAAAGGTTGGGACTGGGGGGGCATTTGCCCCCCCTTTTTGCCGCCGCTGCTTGTAGTGTCACTGGAAAGGCCTCTGATGAACGAATTTCTCCCCCCAGTGGATTATTTACATTTACATTTATACATTTTTCCAAAGTGACTTAGGGGGGAAAAAACAAAATAAAGGAATAAAATACAAGAATAGATTAAAGACATAAAACAGCTGTACAATTAAAACAGTGTCGTACAGAAGAGTAAAAAAGCAAAATGATCGAATAAAATACAAGAATAATTGTGTGTGTATTGCATGTATCTAATTGTATACATCAGGTTTTTCAAGAAAAAAAAAATCACACTGATCATGTCGAGGGCTTCAAAACTCATGTATTAAATATGATACGTTTGGCGTTAAAGGGTTAACAGAAATACAGAGACAACATGCATCTGCCATTTTATCCACATGCACTCTGTGATAATGTAGAGGTTCGTCTTCAGCCCAGACTCACACAACACACCCACCCACAGAGTCACACTTTCTCTAATCCGACATAAACGTAACCCAAATAGTAGCCCCTACAGTCAACGATTCCCATGATGCCTTGGGAGACCTTATTTGACTCCGATTTCTTTTTATTTCGCCAGTGAGTATGCATTCCAAGAATAGAGTGAAACAGGAAGACGCTTCCTAAAATGGAGAACAGGAGGTGTTATAAATAAAGGGGTGACAAGGCGTGCTGGCGGGTAATTGATGAGAGAAGCCGGAACCTTTTTGTTCTCACCTGATGAGGCAGAGTGGTGAGTTCCATCTCACTGTGGGTCGAACGCCGCTGCAGGACAATGACAAGGCTTCATTATATACACGTAAGAGATGCACAGTACAACCAGCCTTATGCTTCAGAGCAGCAATACAGAATCTGAAAAAAAAAAAAAACAGCTTGAAAAGGTCATACACTTCACCGTGGTTTCAGGTAGGCTTGTATCACTCAGATCTAGCACTTTTTATTTATTCATTTATTTATTTATTTTGTTTATTTGATGAGGACTGTGCATATAAACCCTCCGGTTTTTGTCCAGCAAGGCCCTTACTAAGCACCAAGTGTGCGTTTTTTGCACACTTGTGGAATAATGTCCAAAAAATTTCATACAGTTTGTTTTTAATTCTTTTACACTTTTTTCTATTTCATCAACTTGAGCCGTAAATAAAAATACCAAATACTCAATAATTGTCACATTTTTTAACCCTTTAAATGCTGTCTTTGTAATGTAAACAAACCATTTTTTTTGGATGCAAAAAACACAAAAAAATTATTTTTATCAATATACTACATAAAAAGTGGATCACATATTATTTGATTTTTGCAGCCTGGCATATGTCAATGATTATATCCAACATCGGTTAATTTGCATTATTATTTTTGGCGTTAGGTCAAATGTACAAAAACATTAGCATCTGTCACCAAGTGTGCCAAAATGGCACAACTAGAAATCAAACGATTAAATATTATATATTGATTTATTTCTCTGCTCTAATTTGATTTTATTTTTGTAAATTATGTAGAAATTCACGGTCAATGAAGTTACCATATTTGGTTATTTACTAAAAAAAGGGAAATAAGTAGTATAGTAAATAGTATTAAATATTAAAAACAGTAAAAAAAAAAAAAAAGTTACCATATTTGGTGCTTTACTCAAAAAAAAAAAGGAAATAAATATTATAGTAAATAGTAAATATTAAAAACAGAAAAAAATGTCACTATATTTGGTGCTTTACTCAAAAAAGGTAATGAATTATATAGTAAATAGAAGTAAATATTAAAAACAGTAAAAAAAAAATAAAAAAAAAAAAAGACACACACACACTGCCCTTCTTCTATTCAGTCAAGTCACACATTCACACATTCATACCTAGTTAACCCTTTATAGTTCATACATAGAAATACTGTGAAAATCAACATTTCAATCACAGTCTGTTATTGGAGGACCTAACAAGACTTTATTATTTTGTGAATTTTTTCAAAATGTTTTATTATCATGTACAAAATCAAGGTTAATGAAGTTACCATATTTGGTTCCATACCCATAAGTGGCAAAAAAAAATTTTAAAAATCAAAAAAATCAAAATCCAAGAAATATAGATAAAAAATACAAGAATAATACATAAGGTGAAAGGAACACTTTTCGAACTTTACATCAACATGTGTGCTGATCCAGACCCCTGTCCACATCCACATTCTCCCTTTGAACATCATTCCTTACATTAGTACCATTACTTCATGGTACCGAACAAAGCAGGTCCACTCACTGTTCATGCAGAGGTGGACCTTACAGACCCTGTAGACCACATTGGACCTATCCTCACTGTAACTGTTGCTGTCACTGTCTTATAATATATGCAAAAATGACCAAAAATAGTCACTTGTCTAATAAAGGATTAAAGCAGTGGTTCCCAACCTTTTTTGGCTTGTGACCCCATTTTAAGATCACAAATTTTTGGTGACCCCAGACATTAAAAATGGAGACTTTTTTTTTTTTTTTGTAGATCATATAATAGTTAGCTATACTTTGTTGCAAATAAACATTAATTTTAGACACATTTAGTCTATATAATGTATTATTATTATGGACGGAGGCAGAAAAGCCAGGTGTAGATTACTGCACAAAGTGAGAATTTGATTTTCCTTGGTCAGGATATGTACAGTCAGTCCAGCTGTGATTTCCAAGGCTGACAATTAATACTGAACAAACAAGAACTCAAACTATGAATTATGAAAGAGGTGCAGCATCTGAAACTGACCACAATGAACATTTGACAGATAAACAGAACCACAGTGCTTCAGTTTCAGACTCACAGTTTGTCATGTCTTTTATGGATTGGGATTGTCTCTCATAACTCACCATATATTTTTTTATTAGTACGTTTATATTTTTATCAATTACTAGAAATTTCAGGCGGCCCCATTTGAATTCCAGGTGACCCCACATAAGGTCCCGACCCCAAGGTTGAAAAACACTGGGTTAAAGACAGCATGTTGGAAATGATTAAGTCCTAGTACATTTGATCATTTAGAACTGAAAAACAAAAAGATCTGTTAGATTTCATGACATTAACTGTTGAGATGCTCTGGGAACACACTTGGCCTACATTTACAGCCTTGCAGTTATTGTCGATGAGAATAATCTCATATCCCCACTGGATTACAGACAGTGGACTGACTATGAACTGCAGAACGGTGCTGGTTCATTGTTAGTAATTTCTGGAAGATATCGTCTTTTTCCTCCCCCCCTTACCCCCCCTCTCATACTTGTCTTGCTTTGAAGTGATTTAATTCCATCTTGAATGCTGTCCAGGAAATTACAAAGCCACCGTAATGAAGCGTAGCTGATTGGACAAGTGCCCTTGTGTGAACATTCATTTTTTGACTATCCAGGATTTTTTGTACTGAGCTCTGCACAGGTTGAACCGCACAGATTCATTCTTATAACCTTAGCCGCCAGCAATTCCAAGGTTTTCTCATACCAATTCTGTAAAGTTGATCGTCTCCTGATAAGGCCGCTGCCCAAATGGCTGAGTCAAAGCTGGAGTTTTAGGCCCTTTTTCATTGGAGTTATTGTGTCATCTTCAAGATACTTCATCCATCATCTGCGCGTACATGTGTGAATAAAATCTGCAGCCCGTGGCACCAGCATCCACTTCACCCATTCAGACCCACTGCAGCTCCAAAATATATGTTTTTCTCCATATTTAACTAGGGATGCACCAATACCACTTTGTTCCAGACCGAGTACTTACATTTGAGTACTTGCCAGTACCGAGTACTGATACGAGTACTTAATAATCCCATTCCAGTTCTTAGTTCCTTTTGTAAATGTGCTTTATTGTCGTTGTCATTAGTCTGACTGGAACAAAGTGCTGCTATTGACATTTAATGTATTGGAATGAGCGTTTCTCAATTAATCCACCAGGGGGCGCCGCTCTGAATTAACCATACTGGACAAATACCACAAAGAAGAGTAAAGTTTTTTGAGAAGAAGAAGAAGAAAGTCAATAATAACAAACATGGAGAAGACAGAGGCAACACTGATGTGATACTAATATTGCAGTGTTTTCACTGGTAACACTAAAAAGCTTAGCTTTAGCAGGTAGAGAAAAGAGAAATGAGCGATAAGTTTCGTTTTCACTTCCGCCGGCGGGAGTCTGCACCGCTCCGTACTTATTTATTTTATTCTGTTACTTATCCACAGTGTTGGGAATAATGGCGTTAAGAATAATGGCGTTACTAACAGTTATTGTTTTCCAGTAACGGCTAATCTAATTCATTACTATTTCAAACATTACAACGCTGTTACCGTTACCGGCAGTGAAATGTGGTGCGTCACTATGCACTGATATCTAACAGCTGCTATCTGTCCTGGCTCGCTCAGCAAGAGATGTGATGTTTGCAGACGACTCGAGTCTTATGAACGGCTCTCTTAAGTGAACGATAAGAACCGGTTTGTTTACGAGCCTTTCTTATATTCAAATCGCCCACACCGCCTTCATGCTTCACCAGTGTGCCCCATGAGTCTGAGTTGTCCACGCTGCCTTCACTTGAACGACTAATGACATCTACGAGTTTGAATTGTCCCAGCACACCCCATGCACTTGAACGCAGCTAACTTAGGGGAGGAGTCCAACTGACAGGACTGGAGACATTTACCGCTGTATCAGGGAGGAGCGACTGAAAAAAGAGATGTGGGATTAACTGGAGGAGCATCTTCTTCCTATAAATGCAGATATGTACTCATGTGGTGGAAAAGCCGGGCCCTGGTGGACCCCAGCTGGGCCCTGGTGGACCCCAGCCTCACCACAGTCATGGTATTCAGTACCTGTCTGCTGTTCTACTCTATACAACTGGCCGGTGAAACCCGCTCAAAAATCAGTTTCCTTTTACGTATTTGAAGGTTTTTCACTAAAGTAACGCAATAATTACTTTCCGTGGTAACTAATTACATTTATGAAGGGGTAATCCCGTTACTAATTCAGTTACTTTTTGAGAAATGTCATTAGTAACTATAACTAATTACTTTTTTCAAGTCATTTGCCCAACACTGCTTATCCATGCTGCTATAGTGATGAATGGTGGAACACTGAGCACTTTGTGTCCTGCCTGGAAGCTCGATCAAGTACCTGCCTAACAGGTTCAATGTATGTCTTGCTGTAATGCCAAAAGCAGTCACCTCGTCTGCAAAACAAATCTACCCACGGGTATAAATAAAGTAACCTTGAACCTAAACTTTGCAGCTCTGAACATCCAAATGGGTCATATCTGATGACCATGAAAAGACGACAAACCGCATTTTACACCAATTATTTACATATACTGATAGGATTAGTGGATCAGAAGTTGCTAAACATTTTCCATCAGTAGATACTTTTGGTTGCCGGTGGTTGTTTGGGTCTGTCTGGGCTAAAACCGTTGTGATTGGTGTAAACAGTGTACGGGTCTGACTGACCCACTGGCAGAATGATCGGAGCTTTGGTGCAGCGTCTCGTCGGCTTAAGCAGGTCTCCAGTCCTGTCTGGGTATTAGAAAAGGAGGTGGGTGGGAGTGAGGTGGAGTGCTCAGGATTATCTGCTTAAAGATTCTAAGCTCCACCTCCCCTTTCGCGCCAAGATATCAATGCCGCAGGCCACACACACACACACACGTTATTTACCAACACAAGGATTAGTTATGGATACACCTCCCCATCGCTTTGGTGGACCAGTGCAATATAGACCATCCCCCCCTGAGGTCATTACACCTGCACAGGCACTAGGCAGCTTTGGAAAAAAACTGGACAAAACAAAATTAAGTCTTCGAGATACCTGAGTTTCCACTTAATTGCTCCAGAGGCAGAGAGTTCAAGTTTAATTCTGAATATTAAGGTGATTCCAAGGAAGAAAAAGAACATTAGCAACTCAAGCAAATGACTTTCATCACTGTTTTTGTTTTTTTTTTTCAAATTTCTAAAACCCCAGTGATAGCTTAACTATCCCTAATCCATTAGTCTTTCCATGCTTATGGATCTGAATCACTTCCCTCACATTGAACAACTTTGAAGATGATAAACTCCATCATAAACACAGTCCGCTTGTTTACATAACAAACTGAAACATCACTCGGGCCTTTTTTCGGAAATTTTGTCGTGAAGTGCATTGTGGGAAAGCGGTTTCTCATAGATTCATCAAGAAAATGAGCCAGATTGCTACAACATAAAGTTATACAGTCCACCAGGGTTGTTTTATAGAATAAGTCTAGTCGGTGGATGGAGGTAGGGATGGGAATCGTTAAGAATTTAACAATTCCGATTCCATTATCGATATTGCTTATCGATCTGATTCCTTATCAATTCTCTTATCGATTCTCCTTGGGTGAGGGAATAAAAGAGTACAAACGGGTGTGTTTGCATTAACTGTCTTTTATATTTCCATCTCTGCACAGAAAATATAACATATACAGTACGTACAAATAATAATAACAGATGACGCTGGCCGGTGCGGGGGGGGGGCATACATTGAAAGTGAAACTAAAGACACTTTACTAATTCCTCTATTGCTGCATTTCTACTACGTGGAACCGGTTCGACTCAGCTCGGCTTGTCTCCCGTTGTTGTGCACCTCATTTCCTTTCCCTTCTTACCTTCGAAAACTTGTATTTGAGGAGTTATGACGTTTGTTGCCCACATCGGAACCAGAACCGGCCCGGCGTTGCCTTTGCCGCTACATTCACAAGTGCCACTGTGTATCAAATACGTGACATTCCTGTAAATGATTCACATGCTGTGGACAAATGTTTGAACATATTGGAGGGATTCCACCCTTTTGAAGACATGGAAGCTTTGACAGTGTTCCAAGTAAGTGGACCTGGTGTCGTCTGTTTAGACCGTTTCTGCCTCAACGCCATGTTGGCTACGTTCTGACCAAAACAATGCAGCATACGTGTGACGTCATCGTGCATGCACAACGAAGGCGGAATCGATAAGCAGAATCGTTAAGCAGGCAGGCAAACGATTCTAAGGAATCAAGCTACTGGGAACCGGTTCTCAAAAAAGAACCGGTTCTCGATTCCCATCCCTAGATGGGGATAAAGAAGACATTTGGGTTCAGCATTCATGAAGAGACAGCAAAATTACTGCTGCATGGAATTCCCATTCCCACAATTCCCAAATTTCAGTTTATGTAAACAAGTGGACTTTGTTTATAATGGAGTCATCTTTGAAGTTGTTCACTGTGAGGAAAGTGATTCAGGTACATAAGCACAGAAAGACTAATGGATTAGAGATAATTAGACTATCACTGGGGTTTTACAACTTTGAAAAACAATTTGATCAAAATCATACACTGCTTTAACTCATAAAGACCCAAACAACCACTGGCGACCAAAAGTATCTACTCATTTGTAATGTTTAATACATGTGGATCCACTAATCCTATTAAAACGTGTACATGTATTAAAACAATCTATCTATCTATCTATCTATCTATCTATCTATTAAGGATATTTTTAATTTTTGTGCAATTTTTGGCATTTTTTGGGGATTCTTGCACAGTGCTTTTTACTTGTTTTTGTGTGTGAATTGAATTGAAACACATTTTTTAATGACCAAACAAAGTTTTATTTACAAATGGCAAAAATGATGAAAAAAAAGACAAAAAAGAAATATCCTTAACTTTTTGTCTATCTATCTATCTATCTATCTATCTATCTATCTGTCTGTCTGTCTGTCTGTCTGTCTGTCTGTCTGTCTGTCTATCTCAAACAAAAAGTTATGGATATTTTTAATTTTTGTGCTATTTTTTTTCATTTTTTGGTCTTTTTACTTTTTTTAGTGTGAACTGAAACACATTTTTTTAATGACCAAACATAGCTTCATTTACAAATGCCCAAAATGATGAAAAAAAAGACAAAAAAACAAATATGCTTAACTTTTTGTTTATCTCTCTCTCTCTCTCTCTCTCTCTCGAGTCTTTAAGGGTTAATCATAATAATCATCTCCATTCATCTGTATAATCACAGTCGAGTGAAGTTAATAGAAAGCACATATTTGATCATTATTTCGACATTGTTAACCTTCATTTGACTCGTACGTTTTCATCGGCATCATCTCGTTGCGTAACATTCTCCTTCTGCTTTGAGTTCAGTCTGTATTGACAGCTTTTAGAAGAAGCACCGAGCTAAGATAACATTACCCCCATGCAGACGTACACATTATACATTGCATCAGTCGATATTTGTGTATCTAACTCCTGCACACTTCCCATAGGATGTTTGGATCCTGATTTACTCACTTTTTTTTTTTTTTTTTGGCAAAAAGTGTTGATAAATCCAACATATTCCACTGAAACAGGTAACTTAGATTGAACAGACTTTCTTAAACAAGTTAGACCGAAACAGCGCAAAAAAATAAGAGGGAATGCTAAAGGTTTTATTATGGGGCAGAAACCTTTCCCATATCAACTCAAGTACATAATATATCAGATATTGTGCTTTTTTTTTGGCTTGTTCTGGTGCCCCTAGTTAGTCAGCACAACAAACGACATCTGACTTGTACACATCTCAGACTCCAGCATCGATTGAACCCACCGAGTGTATTCCTCAGTGCACATGCAGGAGCACATTGACTGTTTGCCAGTGCAGAATTGATTTCAGCTCGACCCATTCAATTTCATTCCATCCAGTTTATGCCAAAAAACTCTCACATAGTGATACGGTGTCAAAAAAAGAAAAAAAAAAAAAAAGTCCTCACCTCTCTGACTTTCATGCGTTTTTGCATAAGCCAAGGACTCATGCCAAAAGTAATACATGGTCAGCAAATAAGAACTGGCAGACATTTGGAAAAAAAAAAAAAAAAAAAAAAAGGCCTACGTTTCCAAATGCATTCGTCCTCACGTCTGAAAAGAAAGATTCCAGATGATAAACGGCAACGTCCGAGGTAAACATCCACTTTGGCTGCAGGATCCGGTATCTCCCTCCCATACGCGATTGGTGAGAACAAATGAGCGATCAAATGAGCGCATCCGATCAATGTGAGATACCTTTCTACTGTTTTTTTGCTCAAAAGCCAGCTGGCATTTAAGCAAAAACAAACGGTTTTATTTATGTTTCAGCTGTAATTGTGCCCAACTAACTTCTCCCCTGGCTAAAGTAAGTTTTTCACCGACTTTTCACTTCAAAGTAGCGAGATGGGGAGAGTGGAGTCAGAACAGGCAAGGCTTCGGGCTAAAACTCCAACACACCCTTCATGGCTCATCAGAAACTGCCTCGCTATGTGTGTGTGTGTGTGTGTGTGTGTGTGTGTGTGTGGTGGAAATTCCTCGATGCTTATGTAGGAGAATGCCCTCGCAAGGATATATAAGAGAGGGGAATAAAAATTGAGTGGTCACATTCTGCTCGTCGTCGTTTCTGCAAGAAGTCTGGGATTAAGATTAGGTTGGAGTGAGGATATTTTAGAGTTAGGACCTGAATTTAACTCTTAAAGACCCAAACAGCCACTGGCACACTGTAAAAAAAAAAAAAACAGTAAAAAAACAGTAATATTCCAGCAGCAGGGGTGCCGAAAAAATACTGTAAAATAACAGAAAATAACCATCCCATAAAGATACGGTAATTTTCCATAATTAAAATAGTTTTTTGCCCTAACTTTACATGAGATTTTGCATATTTTTTTGACTTTTTAGTGTTTAATAAAAAATATTTACATGTATTAAAACAATCAAATTACATATATATATATATATATATAAATGATTTTCAATGAGACTAAGTTGTCCAATCCACTGATAAAAACTGTATTTGGACAGTTTATCAGTGATTATACATGTTCTACATTCACAAAAATACATTTATTCAACATTTTTGTTGTGAAACCTCCCATAATTACACAAGATATTTGTCAATTAACAAACAAGTCTTGTTAAACTTATGGAACAAATACTTCTTTAACAGTTAATTGTCAGTAATTTTATCTCGTTTTATTTATTTATTGATTTATTTATTTATTTTTTAAGTATTGAACTTTAACTTAACAGTTTAATCTCATAAGTAGAAAATAAATATTTGTGAAATTGTGATACATTTGCAAATGTATTTTAACAGTATTTTTCTGTGAAAAAAGGAAAAAATTCTTTTTAAAAATGGAAATTTTATGGTTATTCACAGTTACCGTTTTGTTGTGTTTTTTTTTTTTTTACATTTGACATGTAAAATCACAGTCTGTTTTTCCTGTAGCTTAAAAATACAGGAATTTAAAAAAAAAAAATAAACAGTGAAAATTCTGTTAAATTACAGGTTTTTTTTTTTACAGTGTAGTCAAAATCATCTTCCGATCTAAAGTATATACATACAGGGTGTGATTTGTTGGGGGGATGGGGGAGATCAAACCCCTCTCTGGTTTTTACATCACTACTTCTGCTCAATGAATTTCATCCTGGGGGGGGGGGGGGGCAACCAACCAATGTAAATAACAGGCATGTTGTGACAGTTTTCTTCCACCTATATTCTACATTTTTGGCACTAACGTTCACCTGAACCGAACTGTCGGCAGTCTCAGAATTCGCGAACATCCCCATGCACTGGGGCGCCATAAAGAGAGGGAGAGGTAACAAATTCATGGGGCCCAGCATTTGTGGGGGCCCCATAGAGCAGTGGAGGGGGTCCAGTGGATACAGGTTAGAAGTTGTGAAAATTTCGTGTCAGATCCGTTGTATAAGAGAGGGAAACCAGGAGTTGGACGTTGAAAGTATGGAAAGTTTCATTTTTGTTTCATACCAGCATTTGTTATGTTAGTTATGGACTGCACCCCCACATAGATAACTGCTGGCCCACCCCCCGCTCCGACAAAAAAAAGTTTTTTTTTTGTGTGTTTGTTTTGTTTTTGTTTGTTTGTTTGTTTGTTTTTTTGACAAATCGCACCCTGTATATGTATTTATTTATTTATTTATTTAAACTTTTTGGAGCTGTTCAACATTGCAGAGCTTTTCAACATTTAACAAATATAATGCTTATAATTTCAAGTAATGTGTTAATGATGCAAAGATTGTCATCGGACATGACAAACAAACAGAACCCATAGGGAAAAAAACAAACAAACAAAAAACCTAAAACAAAAAAAAGAGTAATACAAACAAAACACGCATGACAAGACATTCAAGACAGTGCATATTCTGGTACATTTAAGGAAATAGATAGATAGACAGACAGACAGACAGACAGACAGACAGATTTTTTCCAACTTTATATTACGCAAGATGTCTCTGATTCATTGATCGTGTGTTGGAGGTGACGATTTAAATGATTTCATAATTTCTGATCCACTAATCCTATCAATACATGTAAATAATTCAGGTAGAATGCAGTTTTTCATTTTTTCATGGTCATCAGATATGACCCATTTGGACATTCAGAGGCTCCGTAGTTACCATGGAAAAACTGTCATCTTCTATAACATCAATTTACCAATAAAGTCCATTGAGTTGGATCAATGACAGTGGATGGAGACACTTAGTTTTCTGTTTAGTTAATGATATCTTTGCTGAAAAAGTCACTTTTTGTTCAGTTTTCTCTCTTTTTATAATATAATTGAATTTACTGAGTTTTCATGAACATCTAAATTAAATATAGGAAATGAAATATAGGAAAATACATGATTTACAGTAAGAAATGCAAAATATAAAGGTTAATATTATAATAAATGGTGATAAATTGCTTAAGAAACGTTAAATACATAGAAAAACTCATTTGGACAGTGACACCAAAGTGGCTCTGGGTCTTTATGGGGTAATTGACACTGTATTCTCATATATGTTCTTATATATCTAGTTGTAATTCAGATACAAATTAAATAAACACAGTTTTAGAAACTAGAGATATATGTCTTTCATGCTGAGTAATCAAAAATATTGCTTTAGAGAAAAAAGAAACTGACCCTGATGTTCACTTTCGCTTGGCCAGACCAGACCTTTAATGATATATTTGACTGAAAAAGACACTTTTTCTTCTATTTTCTCTGTTTTTAACCTAATAACCCACCACTTTAATCTGAGCTTTTATGAACATCTGTATGATCAGTAAATTAAATATATGACAATGACTGATTTTCACTTTGAAAAAACGCAAAATGCAAAGGATAATATCATAATATATGGTGATAAAACACTTAAGAAAGGTTAAATAGAGAGAAGTATTAATTTTCGTAATTGCCACAAAAGTCGCTCTGGGTTTATGGGTTAAGACTATGACTGTGATGTTGCATTACTGACATCAAAACAACCAACCGGTTACTATAACAACAGTATTCTCCAGCGACGACGGTTAACATGTACTACATTTGCAAAATTATAGCCCATTCATACCTCTCCGACCTTTCGCTTTTATTTCTCCTTGGGTGGTAATCATGTTCAGCATAAATTTTCTACCTTTTACATTAAAGACAATTGCATGCTTTATCATAAGTAAGGTCTCGGAGAAAATAAATGTTGCGCCGTGGAAAAATGTTTGCATGCACCTAGTGTCCTTTCCGTGCGAGCGTGTTTTAATTTTACTAGGGAGGTCAATGGAGAAAATGGGATGTGGTGAACTCGCTGCACTCCGGTGAGGGTTATTGGTGATGAGAGGAGTGGATCTGAGGCTGTCGAGAGGAGGTGGAGCAAGGTCAACAACTGGTACCAAGTGTTATATACCATCATAAAACAGCTAGATTTATTTGACAAGCAATCTGACTATGGGTACATAAACATGTAATACACTCAGAGTGTTAAATCACACCTACAGTACTCAGGTGAAGGTGGAAGGCTGGAATATGAGACTGTGATTTATCCTTATCCGTTTTTATATTTTAGCTTTTTTTTTACCCTTCTGACCTGCGAGTGGTCTGTCTGTTCAACGCTTTATAACATCTGGCCAGACTTTTATAAAAACTGATATGATATTTACAGCTCAAATGGGATTCACAGGATAGTTTGAACTATATTCTCAGCTTAAAATCCGTTTGTTACTGCAGTGATTTCAGTTAAATTAACTGTAAATGTCAGTGAAGGTGACCTAATGTTTTTATGGCCCCTAAACTCCTCTTTTTTTGTCTATTAATTTAGAATTAAAGCAATTCTAAACAAACTTTCCAAAATTCATCCACTGATCTAAAATATTGAATACCTGTTGATCCACTAATATTATCAATACATGTAAATAATTGGTGTAAAATAGTTTGTCATCTATTCATGGTTATCAGATATGACCCATTTGGACATTCAGAGGCTCCGTAGTTACCATGGAAACACAGTCATCTTCTATACCATTGATTTGCCAGTAAAACCCATGTTTCACAAGATTGTTTGAACTATATTCTCATCTTAAAATACATTTGCTACTGCAGTGATTTCAGTTAAATTAACTGTAAATGTCAGTAAAGGTGACCTCATGTTTTTATGGCACTTAAATGCGTTTTTTTTTGTCTATTAAATTCAAATTAAAGCAATTCTGAACATGTTTTCTGAGCTTAAACTGATTTATTTAACTAAATTGCTCTTCTGATAATACATAAAAATCAGCATTTTATTTAAATGAAAATGTCAACTTTCCAAAATCATCTACTGATCTAAAATGTTTAATACCTGTTGATCCACTAATAGTATCAATATGTAAATAATTGGTGTAAAATGCAGTTTGTCATCTTTTCATGGTTATCAGATATGACCCATTTGGACATTCAGAGGCTCCGTAGTTACCATGGAAACACAGTCATCTTCTACAACATTGATTTACCAGCAAAACCCATGTTTCACAGGATTGTTTGAACTATATTCTCAGCTTAAAATGCATTTGTTACTGCAGTGATTTCAGTTAAATTAACTGTAAATGTCAGTAAAGGTGACCTAATGTTTTTGTGACCCTTAAACTCCTCTTTTTTGTCTATTAAATTAAAATTAAAGCAATTCTGAACATGTTTTCTGAGCTTAAACTGATTTATTTAACTAAATTGCTCTTCTGATAATACATAAAAATCAGCATTTTATTTAAATGAAAATGTCAACTTTCCAAAATTCATCTACTGATCTAAAATGTTTAATACCTGTTGATCCACTAATAGTATCAATATGTAAATAATTGGTGTAAAATGCAGTTTGTCATCTTTTCATGGTTATCAGATATGACCCATTTGGACATTCAGAGGCTCCGTAGTTACCATGGAAACACAGTCATCTTCTACAACATTGATTTACCAGCAAAACCCATGTTTCACAGGATTGTTTGAACTATATTCTCAGCTTAAAATGCATTTGTTACTGCAGTGATTTCAGTTAAATTAACTGTAAATGTCAGTAAAGGTGACCTAATGTTTTTGTGACCCTTAAACTCCTCTTTTTTGTCTATTAAATTAAAATTAAAGCAATTCTGAACATGTTTTCTGAGCTTAAACTGATTTATTTAACTAAATTGCTCTTCTGATAATACATAAAAATCAGCATTTTATTTAAATGAAAATGTCAACTTTCCAAAATTCATCTACTGATCTAAAATGTTTAATACCTGTTGATCCACTAATAGTATCAATATGTAAATAATTGGTGTAAAATGGAGTTTGTTATCTTTTCATGGTCATCAGATATGACCAATTTTGGACGTTCACAGGCTCCGTAGTTACCATGGAAACACTGTCATCTTCTACAACATTGATTCACCAGCAAAACCCATGTTTCACAGGATTGTTTGAACTATATTCTCAGCTTAAAATGCATTTGTTACTTTAGTGATTTCAGTTAAATTAACTGTAAATGTCAGTAAAGGTGACCTAATGTTTTTATGGCACTTAAACTCCTCTTTTTTTGTCTATTAAATTAAAATTAAAGCAATTCTAAACATATTTTCTGAGCTTAAACTGATTTATTTAACTAAATTGCTCTTCTGATAATACATAAAAATCAGCATTTTATTTAAATGAAAATGTCAACTTTCCAAAATCATCTACTGATCTAAAATGTTTAATACCTGTTGATCCACTAATAGTATCAATATGTAAATAATTGGTGTAAAATGCAGTTTGTCATCTTTTCATGGTTATCAGATATGACCCATTTGGACATTCAGAGGCTCCGTAGTTACCATGGAAACACAGTCATCTTCTACAACATTGATTTACCAGCAAAACCCATGTTTCACAGGATTGTTTGAACTATATTCTCAGCTTAAAATGCATTTGTTACTGCAGTGATTTCAGTTAAATTAACTGTAAATGTCAGTAAAGGTGACCTAATGTTTTTGTGACCCTTAAACTCCTCTTTTTTGTCTATTAAATTAAAATTAAAGCAATTCTGAACATGTTTTCTGAGCTTAAACTGATTTATTTAACTAAATTGCTCTTCTGATAATACATAAAAATCAGCATTTTATTTAAATGAAAATGTCAACTTTCCAAAATTCATCTACTGATCTAAAATGTTTAATACCTGTTGATCCACTAATAGTATCAATATGTAAATAATTGGTGTAAAATGCAGTTTGTCATCTTTTCATGGTTATCAGATATGACCCATTTGGACATTCAGAGGCTCCGTAGTTACCATGGAAACACAGTCATCTTCTACAACATTGATTTACCAGCAAAACCCATGTTTCACAGGATTGTTTGAACTATATTCTCAGCTTAAAATGCATTTGTTACTTTAGTGATTTCAGTTAAATTAACTGTAAATGTCAGTAAAGGTGACCTAATGTTTTTATGGCACTTAAACTCCTCTTTTTTTGTCTATTAAATTAAAATTAAAGCAATTCTAAACATATTTTCTGAGCTTAAACTGATTTATTTAACTAAATTGCTCTTCTGATAATACGTAAAAATCAGCATTTTATTTAAATGAAAATGTCAACTTTCCAAAATTCATCTACTGATCTAAAATGTTTAATACCTGTTGATCCACTAATAGTATCAATATGTAATATTTGGTGTAAAATGCAGTTTGTCATCTTTTCATGGCCATCAGATATGACCCATTTGGACATTTAGAAGCTCTGTAGTTACCATGGAAACACCATCATCTTCTGCAACACTGATTTGCCAGTAAAACCCATGTTTCACAGGATTGTTTGAACAATATTCTCATCTTAAAATACATTTGTTACTGCAGTGATTTCAGTTAAATTAACTGTAAATGTCAGTAAAGGTGACCTAATGTTTTTATGGCACTTAAACTCCTCTTTTTTTGTCTATTAAATTAAAATTAAAGCAATTCTGAACATATTTTCTGAGCTTAAACTGATTTATTTAACTAAATTGCGCTTCTGATAATACATAAAAATCGGCATTTTATTTAAATGAAAATGTCAACTTTCCAAAATTCATCTACTGATCTAAAATGTTTAATACCTGTTGATCCACTAATAGTATCAATATGTAAATAATTGGTGTAAAATGCAGTTTGTCATCTTTTCATGGTTATCAGATATGACCCATTTGGACATTCAGAGGCTCCGTAGTGTCCATGGAAACACAGTCATCTTCTACAACATTGATTTACCAGCAAAACCCATGTTTCACAGGATTGTTTGAACTATATTCTCAGCTTAAAATGCATTTGTTACTGCAGTGATTTCAGTTAAATTAACTGTAAATGTCAGTAAAGGTGACCTAATGTTTTTGTGACCCTTAAACTCCTCTTTTTTGTCTATTAAATTAAAATTAAAGCAATTCTGAACATGTTTTCTGAGCTTAAACTGATTTATTTAACTAAATTGCTCTTCTGATAATACATAAAAATCAGCATTTTATTTAAATGAAAATGTCAACTTTCCAAAATTCATCTACTGATCTAAAATGTTTAATACCTGTTGATCCACTAATAGTATCAATATGTAAATAATTGGTGTAAAATGGAGTTTGTTATCTTTTCATGGTCATCAGATATGACCAATTTTGGACGTTCACAGGCTCCGTAGTTACCATGGAAACACTGTCATCTTCTACAACATTGATTCACCAGCAAAACCCATGTTTCACAGGATTGTTTGAACTATATTCTCAGCTTAAAATGCATTTGTTACTTTAGTGATTTCAGTTAAATTAACTGTAAATGTCAGTAAAGGTGACCTAATGTTTTTATGGCACTTAAACTCCTCTTTTTTTGTCTATTAAATTAAAATTAAAGCAATTCTAAACATATTTTCTGAGCTTAAACTGATTTATTTAACTAAATTGCTCTTCTGATAATACGTAAAAATCAGCATTTTATTTAAATGAAAATGTCAACTTTCCAAAATTCATCTACTGATCTAAAATGTTTAATACCTGTTGATCCACTAATAGTATCAATATGTAAATAATTGGTGTAAAATGGAGTTTGTTATCTTTTCATGGTCATCAGATATGACCAATTTGGACATTTAGAAGCTCTGTAGTTACCATGGAAACACCATCATCTTCTGCAACACTGATTTGCCAGTAAAACCCATGTTTCACAGGATTGTTTGAACAATATTCTCATCTTAAAATACATTTGTTACTGCAGTGATTTCAGTTAAATTAACTGTAAATGTCAGTAAAGGTGACCTAATGTTTTTATGGCACTTAAACTCCTCTTTTTTTGTCTATTAAATTAAAATTAAAGCAATTCTGAACATATTTTCTGAGCTTAAACTGATTTATTTAACTAAATTGCGCTTCTGATAATACATAAAAATCGGCATGACAGTGTTTCCATGGTAACTTCGGAGCCTCTGAACATCCAAATGGGTCATATCTGATGACCATGAAAAGATGACAAACTGTATTTTACACCAGTTATTTACATGTGTTGATAGGATTAATGGATCAGCAGGTATTAAAGAGCTTAGATCAGTAGATGGTTTTGGTCCATGGTGTGTGTGTTTGGGTTAATTGGAATTTTTATGAATAGCTACATGATCAGAAAATTAAATATAGAAAAATACTTGATTATCACTGGAAAAAAAATCAAAATACAGAGGAGAATATTGTCATAAGCAGCGATAAATCATTTAAGAAAGCTTAAATAGAAAGAAAAAAATCATTTGGGTACTGCCACAAAAGTAGCGCTGGGCCTATATGGGTTAAAATTATTATTACTATTATTATTATTATTATTATTATTATCATTTTATGTCTTGAAGTTTTTTTTTTTTGTTGTTTTTTTTTTTCAAGATTGATTCAAGAAAAAAAAAAAGACCAAAAAAAACAACATACGTCTTTCACCGTCACTTTAATCAACAGTTAAAATCCCACATTAGCAGAAGTGGGTCGGCCAGTCGAGGTGACCACAAAATGACTATTATTGTCCATTGAGTCTAGTTGGTTTGAAAGGCTTTTATAGGCGTCAGTCCACTGTGATACAGAAATGCACAAGAGTAAGGTAAATTGTGGAAAATACCTCAGTATTGAATACATTTAAAGTTGTATTGATTTGTTTTTAACCCTCAAAGACCTGAACAGCTGACCGACAGCTAAAAGCATCTACTGATATGAAAGGCTGAATAACTTTTGATCCACTAATCCTATCGATACATGTAAATAATTCAGGTCAAATACAGTTTCTTCACTTTTCACGGTCATTAGATACGACCCATTTGGACGTTCAGAGACCCTGTAGTGAAGATCTTCTATAACATTGATTCACCAGTAAAACCCACGGAGTTTGATAAATGACAGTGATTTGCGTGTGTTTTTATGTTCAATCAATGGTATATTTTACTGGAAAATCTTCCTTTTTCTTCCTTTATTTTTCTGTTTTCATGTAATAACCTTTGGATTTTCTACGAGCTTTTATGAACATCTATAAGATTGGTAAAATAATTAAAAGAAAATACCTGATTTTCACTGAAAAATGGAAAATGCAGGGGATAATAATATAATAAATGATAATAAATCACTTAGGAAAGCAGTAAAAATCAGGGTAAAATGGGTCTTTTTTAAGGTTATGAAACAATCTAACCTTTTCAGGATTATTCGGAACAACTCCTGTCTTTCACATCCACACTTCCTTTCAATAACTTTTGTTATGATTTGACGCTATATAAATAACATTTGATTGATTGAAGGAATCTCTTTCTGACTTTGGTGCACTTTTTAATATCTGCCAGTGGGTTGAATTACAGACTCAATGCTACAGTTACACCTACACAGTTATTTATAATTCTACTTTTTAACCCATAAAGACCCAGTGTGACTTTTGTGAAGTTCCCAAATGATTTTTTTCTTTCTATTTAACTTTTCTTATGTGCTTTATCACAATTTATTGTAAAATTATCCTCTGTATTTTGCATTTCCTCAATAAAAAAATCAGGTATTTACTCTTATTTAATTTACTGATCATGTCGATGTTCATAAAAGCTCAGAGTAAAGTTAATTGTCATAATATCAAAAACAGAAAAATGAAGATAAAGTGATTTTTTCAGTCCAATGTATCATTCATTGAACATAAACCAAGTGTGTCCATCCACTGTCATTGATCCAACTCCACGAGTTTTACTGGTGAATCAATGTTGTAGAAGATGACGGGGTTTCCATGGTAACTATGAAGCCTCTGAACGTCCAAATGGGTCATATCTGATGACCTTAAAAAGATGACAAACTGTATTTTACACCAATTATTTCCATGTTTTGATAGGATTAGTGGCTCTAAGGTTATTAAACATTTTAGATCAGGAGATTATTTTGGTTTATGGGTTAAGAGATTCATCATTATTTCAATATTCTCTGTATTTTGAATTTTTTTCCAGTGATAATCAAGCGTTTTCCTACATTTAATTTACTGATCATGTAAATATTCATAAAAATTCTGATTAAAGTTGAGGGCTATTATATCAGAAACAGAAAAAAACTGAAGAAAAAGTGACTTTTGCGTCAAATCTATCATTAACTGAACATAAAAACAAGTGTCTCCATTAACTGTCGTTGATCAAATGAGTCATATCTGATGACCATGAAAAGATGAATAACTGTATTTTACACCAATTATTTACATGTATCGATAGAATTAATGGATCAGCAGGTATTAAACAGTTTAGATCAGTAGATGATTTTGATCGCCAGTGGTTGTTTGGTTCATTATGGGTTAATTCCGTTCTTATGAATGTGTTGATTTGTTTATCTAGTATTTATAATTATAGACCTCTGCTCACCTGAGTTAACTTTACAAATCAATAATAACTTGACTAATTCTAAACCCTGTAACGCCAAACGTATCATATTTGATACATGAGTTTTGAAGCCCTCTACATGATCAGTGTGATTTTTTTTTCTTGAAAAACCTGATGTATACAATTAGATACATGCAATACACAGATAATCCACCAGGGGGGAGGAATTCATTCACCAGAGGCCTTTCCAGTGACACTACAAAATTATCATTAATGAGGAAGGAGGAAGAACTTTGGCAATTTTGAAAAGGAATTACCAATTTGTTAGATATGTTTGTGTTATATTATGTTTTGTTTGTTCAAAAATAATAATATTTGAGCTTTGAGACCTGATGTATCAAATATGATACAAAATTGAAACTCATGGAAATTGATATTTGAAAAAGAGGGTTGTTCAGAAGGACCAATAAAGGCTTCAGTTTCAAAGAAGTGGAATTTTCTCTCAATGATTAAATGGTTGATTTCCAGAGGATGTTATCAAAACCCACAGACAAAAGCCCATCCTGGACAGGCAGCAATCACAGGTCAAAGGTCACGTCCCGTCATTATATCAAACCACATCCGACTTGACACGTATCAGATAAATGGTTGTGATTGGTTCGACCTGATTCCGACTCAGTGGAAAACAGTTGGAACAGGACCAGTGCCAGACTGATCTGCCACAGCAAATCACTTTTCCCTATCGGGCAGATGTGCCTCGTGCCTCATGCCCAGGCTAAGTGTTGTGTCTATTTTATAGGTAAAATGATCAATCAATAAAACAATCAGCAGATGAATGAGTAATGAATATAGTCACTTGTGTCAGACTCTTATAGTTTATGAAGTGTTCAAAGGTTTTCATCCATATCATGCAGCCTGTGTGATTTATTCTGACCTCTGCAGACTTCAGTGTGAGTTAGAGACAGAATCTGACTGCAAATAAAATCATCATCCTGAAAACTCAGCATATATGTAGTCATAGAGACAATGTACTGGATCCATACTGCAGAAACTTTGGGTTTGAGTAAAGATAAAAAATTTCAAGAAATAAAAAAAAAATCAAGTCTTTGTTTTGGATTTGTCTTTGGAGTTCTTAACTGTCTGTTCATTTCCCATAATTTTTCTCATTTCCCATAATTCACAACTCATGTTTACATTTTGACATATCCTGTCCAAGCCCGGATTAACCATATGGGCAACTGGGCAATTGCCCAGGGGCCCGCGACCTCTGAAGGGCCCTGGGTAGCTCGGGCATAACGAAAATATCTGGTTATCTTTTGCTTATAAATGAAACTGTCCGCTGCCCGGAGCCATTGCACTGCACAGAAACCCTGCTCCTGCTGTCTGTGACCGTGAGCTGAGACCCTCTCCTCATTGGTCAGTCCAAAAAGCGAATCAGCGGTGACGCAAATCAACGTGCGTGCACTGAGCGGGATGTGAGACGTCATACGCGACGTACGCGAATCAAAACATTGCAGACATGGAGAAGTAGCTAAGTGGAAGCGCCAAACGAAAATTAAAAAAGGAGAGGGACATTAAAAAAGCTGAAAATTGGCCTTGACAAGCGGCTGTAGTGGTGCACTTGTAGTTCTATGAGCATTTACACATTTGTACATCAAAATGCATTTGATGATAGTTAGATATTGAAGTATGGGGTATATTTACATATATTCCTGGAACTTATTCTGTATTTTGCCAGATTATAGGGATCCTGGGGTTGTGATGATGGGGCCCTTGAATATTGTTGCCCAGGGTACAATGAAGTGTTAATCTGGCCCTGATCCTGTCTGTGCATACTTGTTCTTATTATATATCCCATAATGACCCAAACATCCACTGGCGACCAAAATCATCTACTGACCTAAACTGTTTACTACCTGTTCTTCCACTAATCCTATCAATCCATGTAAATAATTTGTGTAAAATACAGTTTTTCATCTTTTCATGGTCATCAGATATGACTCATTTGGACAGTTACCGTGGAAACACCATCATCTTCTACAACATTGATTCACCAGTAAAACCCATGGAGTTGGATCAGTGTCAGTGGATGGAGACACTGGGTTTATGTTCAGTTAATGAGAGATTTTGTTGTAAAAGTCACTTTTTCTTCAGTTTTCTCTGTTTCTGATATTGTAACAATCAACATTAATCTGAACTTTTATGAACGTCTACATGGTCAGTAAATTAAATATAGGAAAATACCAGATTGTCACTGAAAAAACACAAAATAAAGAGGATAATATTATAATAAATGGTCATAAATTGCTTAAGAAAGACTGAATAGAGAGAAAAATTCATTTTGTAACTGCCAAAAGTAACAAAAGTAGCACTGGGTCTTTAAATCCCTTTTAAAAACTCATTTATTTAAGATTGCTTTTAAGGTTTAATTTTAATGTTTAATTGTTTTATATTTGTATACCTGCCTTTTGCACCTGCTCTTTAACTGTTTTTTTAATGTGTTTGGTTTCTGTTTTTATCTGCGGTATGTAAAGTGTCTTTGAGTTCTATGAAAAGTGCTATACAAATAAAATTTTATTATTATTATTATTATTATTATTATTATTATTATTATTATTATTTATGGGATATATATAGTTTATTATTTCTTCTTTTTTGGGGGAGGAGGGTTCTTTGGTTGTAAAAGTGTTGTGCAATCAAGCTGCTCACATATGCTTTTAAATATAATGAATTGAACTGAATGGAATTGAATAGGGATTTAAAAAAATATATCAGTTCTGCAATATATTGCGATATTTCATTTCATGATACTTTATCGATATTAAACAGTACTGTATCAATATTTTGTAGGTATTTATTCAAATGCAGATGTGGCGGAGGTTCAGTTTTGTTTTTTTGTTTTTGTTTTTTGTTTATATTTTATTTAATATTATTTAACACGGTTTTATTAAATGATGTTTATTTGAAGCCTCCTAAAAGCACTTTTTACTGTCTGAGAGGCAGATGTTAGTTCCTTTGGAAACTTTTTTTTTTTTTTCTTTGTGATATAGCATTAGATCCTGTTCTGATCAAATAAAAATGTGTTTAGTATTTGTACATATTTCTGGTGTAATTCAATTCTTCCAGGAAATAATCTTAAAAAACAACAACAAGAAAACATACAAAAAATTGCTTTTTAACAGTATCATGACATATTGTGATATATCGTATCATGATCCTAGTTTTGTGATTTGTATTGTATGGCCAGATTCTTGCCAATACACACGCCTGGAATTGAATTGAAATGTTTTGCAGCAAATATGGATAGAGAATTTCCCATGAATATTAATGCTGAATCAGTGTGAAGAGGAGGCAACATAACACATTCTCATGTCTGACATGAGGCTCACACTTCCTTTCCTGTCATAATCATAGCAAAACAGAAAAAAAAAAAAAAAATAGAAACATCATATTAACCCTTTCATGCATGACTTATGAGAACCTCAGGCAAGATTTTTTTCTTGAGTGTTTTTATTCCCCCTTAGGCATGAAAAAAATGTGATTGATTTTTTTTTTTTTTTTTTCATGGAGTTACAAAAATGTCCATGCATTTAATTTTTGAAGTAAAGAAATGTGTGTTTAAAACCCAATATCAGAAAGTATGGAAGAGAACTAGGGCCACTGGAAAAAAATACAATAAACTAAGGTCCAATATGTATTTCTTATTATTATTATTATTATTATTATGAGAAAAAAAAGTCAAAATTCTGATATTAAAGTCAGAATTCTGAGAAAAAAGTCAGAATTTGGAGAAAAAAATTAGGATTCTGAGATTAATGTCGGAATTCTGAGATTAGTCAGAATTCAGAAAAAAAAAAGTCAGAATTCTGAAATTAAAGTCAGAATTCTGAAAGAAAAGTCAGAATTCTGAGAAAAATTTCAGAATTCTGAGATTAAAGTCAGAATTCTGAAAAAAAATAAATAAATAAATAAATAAATTCTGAGTTTAAAGTCAGAATTCTGAAAAAAAAAGTCAGAATTCTGAGATTAAAGTCAGAATTCTGGAAAAAAAAAAAAAAAAAAAAGCCAGAATTCTGAGATTAAAGTCAGAATTCTGGGGGAAAAAAAGTCAGAATTCTGAGATTAATTAAAAAAACAACAACAACAACAACATATATTACACCTTTCTTTATTTTCCAGTGGCCCTAATCCTCTTCTGTAAGAAAGTGATATGAAAAAAAAATGAAATAAAAACATTTTTAATGATGCTAATCTGATGTTTTCTCACATTTTAACATATTCTAATGCTAGTTATTACTCATTTCATGGAGATAATATGCAAAAAAAAAAAAAAAAACTTTGTGTCTGACAAAAAACAAGTGGTTTACACTCAAACATGTTACTGCAGATCACTTTTTATCAAGAACAGCAACGTTACAGTAATGGTCTGAATGTCAGTGTTTGGGATGATGCATAAGTGTCCGCTGTGTCGGCTGATATGAAATTAAAACAACAAAACCCATGAATATACAATAGAACAGCTGGAGAATAACTGTCCACTATGCGTGAAAGGGTTAAAATTGACAGTTTCACATATTTTCTCCTGTTCACCTGTTAACATGCATGTTCAGAAACCCTATACGCATGTCCCTGGTGTCTCATTATCTTTAGCTCAGTTCATAAAGTTGATGATTTGTTTCCAAACTGCAAGTCACTTTGCAACCTCTTCTATTTCTCCTGGGCATGCACGCTCCATTAACCAAATAGAGAGGGAATGCTAGGTATCTTCCAGAGGATAAAGTGAACTCGGGTGGTATTCAAAGCAGATTATCTTCTCCTGAGCAGCGGTTCACCTCACTTACCCAAAGCGCTCAGATGTCTGATTCTATAGAGGCGGCAGAGATCTACTGTACTAGAGATTAGGGAATTCTTCTTCGTTATTGCACCAGTAAAAAGTGTTCCTTCTTCACCGCCGCTGGTGCTCATAGTCTGTTCTCTCGTCTTGAGAGCTTTTTGTATGTGTGTTCCATAAAAACTACTGCTGCAGTCATACCTGCAGCAGTTTACCTTTAAAGCTCATTCAGGGAGAGAGATACAGTCCTGGTGTTTGTATTCATCCCTGAAATACAGTGTGAAATGAAATACAGAAGCACCTAGAGTACAGCATTTAGTCTGACCTGCCTCCTTGAAAAACTATCCATCTTCTTTTTTTTTTTTTTTTTTTTTTTTTTTTTTAAACACACTGTAAAAAATGACTGTAGAATTAACACCAAAAACTTTTAAAATTGCAACATAAACAAACTAAGTGATAATACAAAGCAAAGTTGTTTATTTGAAAAGATTTTTGTGTTAATGATTAAATCAAATATAGCTGTAGTTTTTACAGGAAGAGTATGTGAACAAAAGCAGATTTGGATGTAGAAATGATGGATTTCTATTGTTTTTAGAAAATAAAACTGTACATTGAAAAACAATGTGGTGCTGTTTAAACCGCAAAGCCATGATGTTGAAATAACGGCGTATTTAAGTAAATATTTAACAATGTAACATTTTAAATTTGTAAATTAATGGGCTGGTAGAGTTGGTAGAGCGGCTCGTCCTATAACCAAAGGGTTGGTGGTTTGAATCCTGGCTCCAACATTCCAAGTGTCCATGGAAGACACTGAAGCCTAAATTGTTCTCAGTCAGACCTGGTGGTTTTGGAAAGTGCTTTGGACACCATGAAGGTGGAGAAAATGTGTCAAATAAGTGCAGTCCATTTACCATTTAAATCTAGTGTTAAATCTACATGTTTAAAATGTTAAATCTACATGTTTAAAATGTTAAAACCACGTTTAAAATGTTAAATCTACATGTTTAAAATGTTAAATCTACATGTTTAAAATGTTAAATCTACATGTTTAAAATGTTAAAACTACATGTTTAAAATGTTAAAACCACGTTTAAAATGTTAAATCTACATGTTTAAAATGTTAAATCTACATGTTTAAAATGTTAAAACTACATGTTTAAAATGTTGAAACCACATTTAAAATGTTGAACCTACATGTTTGAAATGTTAAATCCACGTTTTAAATGTTAAATCTACGTGTTTAAAATGTTAAATCTACATGTTTAAAATGTTAAATCCACATTTAAAATGTTAAATCTACGTGTTTAAAATGTTAAATCTACATGTTTAAAATGTTTAATCTACATGTTTAAAATGTTAAATCTACATGTTAAAAATGTTAAATCTACACGTTTAAAATGTTAAAACCACGTTTAAAATGTTAAATCTGCATGTTTAAAATGTTAAATCCACGTTTAAAATGTTAAATCTACGTGTTTAAAATGTTAAATCTACATGTTTAAAATGTTTAATCTACATGTTTAAAATGTTAAAACCACATGTTTAAATTGTTAAATCCATGTTTAAAATGTTAAATCCACATGTTTAAAATGTTAAATCTACATGTTTAAAATGTTTAATCTACATGTTTAAAATGTTAAATCTACATGTTTAAAATGTTAAATCTACATGTTTAAAATGTTAAAACCACATGTTTAAAATGTTAAATCCATGTTTAAAATGTTAAATCTACATGTTTAAAATGTTAAATCTACATGTTTAAAATGTTAAAACCACATGTTTAAAATGTTAAATCCATGTTTAAAATGTTAAATCCATGTTTAAAATGTTAAATCTACATGTTACTCTGTAAATATGTTTACAGTTGGATGTGTTTTTTACAGTATTGTTCTGGAAACCACAGCTGCCAGTTTTTTTCCATAAAAACAACAGGATTTTTTTTTTTTACTGTGCAGCCAGTGAGAACCAAGGTAATCTTGTGTTTTTTTGTTTTTTTTTCTCAGGGATGAATGAAATTACAATCGCTATATTTTCAGCAGAAATGTTCAAACATTTGGATGACCATTACCCATTAGAGATGAATACAAAGCAAGTAACTCACTTTAATTATTATTCACATATTTATGAGTTGAGACCAGGCAGGGCATTAAAGTGCGCTGAATATTCTAGGCTATTAAATCGCACTCGAATGGAAAGTCAGTGCTTTTTGTCATTCTTTATGAAAGTTCCAGAAATACGTAATGATTGGTCATCAAGGTTGTCTCATTTCAAAGGTTTAGCACCTTCTTTTGATTGCGCTAATACATTGCACATGAATAAATGAACAAAAAACCATTGTATTATAAGTAGTTTTTGCACACATACCGCCTAATTGAGGTCATACCTCATACAGCTACTTTATAATTATTACAAATGTACCCCTGATACCTGCCTGTGGAGCTTGATACATTCAGTAAAGCATATTTTAAACTGATACGCTTATGATTCAGTGGCATAAAAGCCTAATGTGATTCAGCGTCTGATTCTAGTAAGTGCCATTAAATACAAAGGGCAGCTTGATACATGTTGATAGAGGCACGGTGCCATGCAGTTCTTCATATTTATAATTAATATATTAATAATTTAGATTGTCTGCAGGGTACTTGGGGGACCAGCGCAGTGTCTCTTTCAGTGCTTTTTCCCATAATGCATTCTGATTCAGCCCTTTTTGCATGCGGAGCTGATTGTAAGGTGTGTCCTCTCAGGCCCGAGTCCACAGTTTGACAGGCTGTCAATGTCCATGGAGTGGAAGCATGTCTCTGATGGCTGTAGCTGTCTGTCAGTGCGAGTGTGCGATAGAGAAAGGCCGGAAAAGCAGGTGTGAGCTCCAGAAAAGGGAACTTTGAGGTGTTGTGTTTTTCCATTGGCGGTTTTTATTGAATGCCGTTTTAATCTTGAGAGTTTAACCCATTTGCAGCACTTCCCAAATGAATTTTTCTCCCCATTTAACCTTTCTTAAATGATTTATAGGGATGCACTGATACCACTTTGTTCCAGACTGAGTACGAGTACTTACATTTGAGTACTTGCCAATACCGAGTACCAATGCGAGTACTTAATAATCCCATTCCAGTTCTTAGTTCCTTTTGTAAATGTGCTTTATTGTCGTTGTCATTAGTCTGACTGGAAAAAAGTGCTGCTACTGACATTTAATGCGTTGGAATGAGCGTTTTTCAATTAATCCACCAGGGGGCGCCGCTCTGAATTAACCATACTGGACAAATACCACGAAGAAGAGTAAAGTTTTTTGAGAAGAAGAAGAAGAAAGTCAGTAACAACAAACATGGAGACGACAGAGGCAACGCTAATGTGATACTAATATTGCAGCATTTTCGCTAGTAAGGTTTAAAAGTGAAGCTTCAGCAGGTAGAGAAATGAGTGATAAGTTTCATTTTCACTTCTGCTGGTGGCGGTCCACACCGCTCCGTACCCCTCTCTGTCCGGGTACGCATCTGCGAGCACCTGGAAAACGGATGGAATGTACGCAGAGGACTGACAGAACGCTGCGTCCGTATCTGTTTGTGTCTTTAACGTTACTTAAAGTCAGCGTTACTTTTATTACCATCATTTATTTAGAAAAATCTCCACACTCTTCACACTCCACACACATTATTCCACCGCTGAGTACCTGCTGCACTGAACTGTGAATGTCACACGGCTGTAAGTGGTATCGGTGCATTTGTATCAGATTACTTTTACGAGTACGAATACGAGTACACACACTGAGAATCGGAGCCAATGCTCGATACTGGTATCGGAATCGGTGCATCCCTAGTGATTTATCACCATTTATTATAATATTATCCTCTATATTTTGTGTTTCTTCAATAAAAATCATGTATTTTCCCATATTTAACCCTGTGAAGCCTGAACCATTAAATCATTGACAGAAAATTCCATTCTTCAAAACTTTTCTCCCTATTTGACCTTTCTTAAGTGATTTATCACCATTTATTAGAATATTATCCTATGTATTTTATGTTTCTTCAATAAAAATCATGTATTTTAATAATAATGGATTGGATTCATATCGCGCTTTTCTACATACCCAAAGCCACAGTTGCCCTGAGGCAGACTGACAGAAGCGTGGCTGCCAATTTGCGCCTACAGCCCCTCCGACCACCACCAAACATTCATACCAGTGTGGGTGGTACTGGAGGCAGGGAGGGTGAAGTGTCTTGCCCAAAGACTGACTAGGAAAGAGCAGGATTCGAACCGCCAACCCTTCAGTTATTGGACGACCCGCTCTACCACCTAAGCCACATCTGCCCCGTATTTAACCCTGTAAAGCCTGAACCATTAAATCATTGACAGAAAATTCCAGTTCTTTGAAACTGGAGCTTTTATTGGTCCTTCTTAACAACCCTATTTATTTATTTTTTTCAAATATCAATTTCTATGTATGATTTTCAATTTTGTATCATATTTGATACGTCAGGTCTCAATGCCTACAAATTATTTTTGAACAAACAATAACATAATATAACATAAACATGTCTAACAAATTGGTAATTCCTTTTCAAAATTGCCAAAGTTCTTCCTCCTTCCTCATTAATGACAGTCTTGTAGTGTCACTGGAAAGGCCTCTGGTGAATGAATTCCTCCCCCCCTGGTGGATTATCTGTGTATTGCATGTATCTAATTGTATACATTAGGTTTTTCAAGTAAAAACAAAAAAAAAAAATCAAACTGATCATGTAGAGGGCTTCAAAACTCATGTATCAAATGTGATATGTTCAGTGTTATAGGGTTAATTTACTGATTATGTAGATGTTCATAGCGTTAGTTATAATATCAGAAACAGAGTAAAATGAAAAAAAGTAACTTTTTCAGAAAATATATCATTAATTAAACATGAAACAAGCATCTCCATCCACTGTCGTTGATCCAACTCCAAGGGTTTTACTGGTGAATTAATGTTGTAGAAGATGACGGTGTTTCCACGGTAACTACGGAGCCTCTGAACATCCAAATTGGTCATATCTGATGACTGTAGACAGAGTTTATTTTTGATATTTATATTACTGCTAAGAAATGGATAGTTTATTCTGATTTGTGTATTATTGTTATGAAACAGATAGTTTATTTTGGTTTTTGGTATGTGTATTTCAGCTACAAAATGGACAGTTTATTTTGATGTGAAATGCTGTTGCAAAATGGACATAGTCTATTTTTGATACATGTCGCATTTTTGTGTTTCGTACTTAGTCGGAATTTAGTCTGATATGTGTACGATTTTTGAGTTACTTATGGAATCTGACGTAGGTATTTAGGATAGGTAGAAGGTTGGGGTAAGGGGGTGGAACATTATAAATTAAACTTCATCCTGCTCCTTTTCAAATGTTTTCCATTCTTTTTATATAAATCTTTTTGTACTTTGATTTTAATTTTATTTTCTAAACAAACAAACCACAAAAAGACGAAAAACTCTATTTTACGCCAATTATGTACATGTATTGATAGAATTAGTGGATCAGAAGTTATTCAATATCGTATATTTGTAGGTGATTTTGGTCGCCAGTGGTTGTTTGGGTCTTTATGAGTTAAACAAATGCAGACCAGAACTACATAGTTATTTCAGTAGCACGTTTAGTAAAGATATTTTACTTCAAGATGGATGGAAAACAATGACTTCTGAAATGTAAAACGATGGCGTCTTACAGTTCTTTTCTACTTAAGGGCTCAGCTGTGATGTGATTTTAAATGGACTCTGATGCAAACTGGAGGTGGATGTGTCACAGGAATGCTGTATCAAAGGTGGTGTGACCTGCGTTACTTCCACACCCAATTTACGGGGTTACATCACATCTTTTACCTCGCCCACCCAGTCTGACCCCACTAGAAAAACACTAACACCGCTCAAATATCTAATGAGGTTAAAATGGTGTTGACGAAGGCAGTCGCATGGTGACATTGTGCATTTGTGCATGGAAAGTGACAATGCTGCACAAAGCTGATGGGATGTGAGGGTGAATATAATAAAATAGTAGACATAAACACATTAGACTATGGCAGAGGTGGGGGCTGGGGGTGGGTTCGTGAGTGACATCGTCGTGGGTGCGTTGGGTACATTAGCGGCTACTGTTGTACATCACAACAGTATAAATCACTTGGCACATACTCCCCCCCCCCCCCCCCCCCCCCATGTGGACCTCAATCTGTGAGCTGCTGTGGTGGTGGGGGCATATCGTCCAGCACATGGTCCCCCCCACCCGGTCCCAAATTTGCTTTCGGGGGCAGCAAGGTAGTCAATGATAAGGTTAGGGGAGCTCACTTTCACTTTCTCACGTCTTTATCTAATGAGCTATATAACCTACCACGTTCTCCACATTTAGAAGTAGAAGCACTCAGAGAGCGCAGACCTCCGCCAAGGCAGATCAGTGCCCCCCCACCCCACCCCCCCGATGTTTGTCTGTCTGCAAGATAACCCAAAAAGTTATGGACGGATTTGGATGAAAATCTCAGGAAATGTTGATAGGAAGAGCACTCATAGAACGCAGACCTCCGCCAAGGCAAATCAGTGCCCCCCACCCCTGATCACCACCAGAATTTAATCATTTGTTCCTTGTGCCAGTATCAGTATTTCCTGAAATTTTCGTCCAAATCCATCCATAACTTTTTGAGTTATCTTGCACACAGACAGACAAACAAACAGACAAACCAATGCCGACAAAAACATAATCTCCTTGGCGGAGGTAATAATACCCCCCCATGCCCGAAAACATTTCTGGGATCGGGGGGGGGGTTACGTTATGCCCTGACTGTGCCCTGACTTTTGTCTCAGACAGAACTGTGCGGTAATTGCAAAGAGCAGCAAGAGGACAGAGCTGTTTAACCAGAGCAGTTTCATATTTCTGTAGTTTTACGTCTATATTATGTTATATGATTTTGTGCACATGCTCACTGCATGACGCTGTTATTGATTGGGTGGATGTGTAAAGTCACTTCCTAGAGGTTGACATACAGAGGACGTCCTGAACACAGCGAGACAAGAGGACGATAGAAAGAAAAAAAATATGTAGGCAGAGAATAGGCCTCTAAGTGAATATATGACACACTGAAGGTCAGATGTGGTTGAGAAAGGTTATTTAAGAATGTATACAGTGTTCTTTAGGAAAATGTTACATAATTTGCCAATAAATTCTTAATTTTTGCAACTTTCATCCCATCTTAAATATACTTCCTTCTTTTTGTCAGTGCTCTGAGTAAATGCTGCAGATTCCAGGATATTCGTAACCTCACCCCTCGCATGTATTGTAGCTTATTTTGGCATCAATCCAGCTGATGTCATCATGTCTATGCATGATGTCAGTATATCAACTGCCTCTTTATATGTGCCAAGTGTGAAGTAAATTGAAAAAAAAATTGATGTTTTAATTAGGGATGTCCCAATCCAAGCTACAGATTGGTATAGGCTACCGATCTGGCATTTTTTAGAAGATCGGATTGGATTTAGTCATGAGATCGGGCCAATCTGGGCCCAATTTGGAAAAGGGGTGGGGGTAGGGGTGCAAATGTCCTGCCCCCTCAAATTAAAGTTTCCAGAGGTGGGGAAAAGCTGCACAACAGGAGGCTTATGCCGCGTTTCCACTATGTGGTATCAGCTTGACTCGACTTGACTCGGCCTTTGTGTGTTTCCGTTACGAAAAAGGGCCTGGAATCTGGTACCCGGTACTAGTTTTTTTGTATCACCTCCGCCGAGGTTCCAGAACTGGGGACCAGATACTAAAACGTGACGTATAAACACTGCAGACCACTGATTGGTCAGAGAGTCGTCTCTGTGACCCGCCGTTTTACAAAAAACAGATGCGGAAGTTGACAGTAAATATAGCGGTAGGTTAATCCACACGATGACAGCCTGTAAAACTACACCATGGTTTGTCGAGAAGGTTCAGATGTAAAAATTCAGCATAAGCTTGACGAGACAACACGCAACAAGCGAGTTTATCAGCGACTCTGAGCAGACGACACCGAAGTAACGCGCCGCCTTGCTATGACGTCCAGGTACTGTGAAGTCGGTAGTATCCTGTAATGGAAACGGTCTCCAGGAATAGGACCTGGTACCTGAGCTGGAGTACGCCCGTAGTTGGAAAAACTAGGTTAGCCTCAGTTTAAGTTAGTTTACAAATCATATTGGAGCACAAGGTTCAGAATCACAAAATGAAGACAAAAACCATGAAAGATCTGATCATGAAACCAAGAGCTTTAGTAAGAAGTAACGTTAGCCAAAACAGTATGTAATTTAAGGTATAATTTGACCCGAAAATACAGCATAAATTAATGTTACCCGACGCAAAACGGGAACCACAAATCTAGTTTTGGTTTCCTGGATTTGTGGATCCATCTACTTCTCTTTTCTTTGTCTTTCAGTGTCTGTAAAACAATAGCTCCGACTGCTTTTCAAACCTTTTCATACAATCAATCGCACAACAGCTCTTCCCCATTTTCTATTAAATATTGTACTTAAGTTTCGACAGTATTGAACCCAACACTGCTACTCATCTCCCTCTTTCTGCCACTCAGTGGGCGTAACCGTGGTGACTTCCGCCAGCGTTGACGTCTCATGCATACCCTCAATACCCCTTGCCTTCCCTTTGGGGGGGTGTGGGTAATAATGATATAAGATAAAACTTGAGTCAACACTACTGTACGTGTTTCTGTTTGACGGGTCTCACATTTTAGTTCCTCATGTTCTTCCACATGACCTCATAAGTAAGATCTACAGTACCTTTTTCATTATTTGTTGCCTCCTGCTTTGATCAGACTGAATCAGTGAGTGGAATTCTTTTCAGAGAACATCACCTGAAACACTCAGTGAAATGTCATAGACTGTACATCATCGTTAAGTTAATAAAAGTCAGTTTGTGTAAAGCAAGGGCGCTCCACATTATCAAGATGATCTCCGGCGTAATCGGTGAAGTAGATCCTTATTGACACGTTGTGGAAATAAGGCCCTCAGATCTCAAGTAGAGCGTAAGTCCTTTTATTGAGTCAAGCGTCTTTTTAAGAAGGTGGTGGCGAAAAGAACGAGCCGATGAGTAAATAAATCAATCTAGGAAATTCCACATCACACATCCTCCAGAATGTAAACACGCCGTATCCCTGAAGACGATTACGCCGACGTCGAGGGCCTTGATTTCTTCTAATCGCCAACACCGTCTCCCCGTCCCGTCATTTATTAGCTTGTGATGAAAGGTCATGCTTGTTGCCTTGTCATTCAGACTGCGTTTCATTTCCATCCGTTCTCCATCATTTGCAGCATTTACTCTTAATCATTTCGTTTTCATTCCACCTACATGCTCTGGAAATCTGTCAGAAAACAAACAGATATCTGATGTTGTTGCAGGTTTTTAGATGCATTCACCAAAAGACAATAAAAAAAAACACCATAGATTATGGAATGTTGAGAAATTATTGAGCAGAAAGAATATTTGACTGATATCGTGAGATCGTTTTTCATTTTTATTTTCAGGAGTTTGCTTTATTCTTGGACACTTAAAACTTAAACCTTTTGGAGAAAATGAAAATAAACTTGATTTTTATCTGTAATTCTGTTCCATTTTAGTACACACTCTATTGTTTACTGTAGCTTTTACTTCCTATTTTGATTTTGATTTTTGCTATAGTTGGTTTTAGTTTTCATCTCCATCAGCTATTATAACCCTGGTATAAGTTGTAAACCATGTGCTCTCTCAACCCAGAGTTTTGTCTCTCAGGCAGAACTGTGCAGTAATGAAGAGAAGCAGAAAGAGGAAAGAGTTGTGAAACCAGAGTAGTTTTGTTTTTATGTTGTTTTCGTATCATATGTTATGCTCTAAACACTATGAACCATCGATGTTTGGGTAAAATAAAATTTAAAAAATCTGCTTATTTTACCTCTAAATTTAATAAATGTTAATACACATATTGTTGTTCATTGAAACATTTGTCATATATTTATCATTTTTTCATTTTTATTTGATCTGTAGCTGGTTTTAGTTTTTATCTCCATCAACTATTATAACCCTGGTGTGAGTTGGAAAACTTTGAGCTGTTTTGCCCAGAGTTTTGTCTCTCAGGCAGAACTGTGCAGTAATGACAAAGAACAGAAAGAGGAAAGAGCTGTGAAACCAGAGTAGTTTAGTTTTTATGTTGTTTTCATATCATATGTGATGTTCTGTACACCATGAACTATTGTTTGTTTCTGTAAAATAAAAATTTAGCTGATTTTACTTCTAAATTTAACCAATTTTAACCCTTTCATGCACGAATTATGAGAACCTTAATCAAAATTTTTTTCCTGAGTGTTTTTATTCCTCTTTAGGCATGAAAAAAACAATGTGATTGAAAATTTTCTTCTGAAAAAAAAAAAAAAAAAAAAAATAATAATAATAATAATAATAATAATAATAAATAAAATAAAAATAATTTTAAAAATGTAAAAAATACATTAAAAAAATAATAATGTAAACAATTTCTTATGTACCTATTTTTCATAAAGTGGCAAAAATGTGCACTCAGCTGGACACTACACGTTTAATTTTTGATGCACAGAAACATGTATTTACTGATAAATTGTGTGAAAACTATGGGGAGGATTTGTAATTCTGGGGGTTTATGCTCAGGAGAGATCTACATAATGATACCAATTCATGTCAGAAAAGATATGGAGTATCTTAAAACTTTAGTAAAGATATGTCTAAAAAAAACAAACAAACAAACGAAAAAAACAACAACGAAAAGAACAACAAAAATCCATGAATATACAAGAGAACAGCTATAGAATAACTGTCCACTGGAGTGACCACTGCGCATGAAAGGGTTAAGATACATATTGTAGTTCATTGTAACGTTTGTCACATATTTGTCATTTTTAATTTTTATTTGTGCTATTAAAGCTGGTTTTAGTTGTTTTTTGTTTGTTTATGTATTTATTTATTTATGTATTTATTTATTTATTATCTCCATCAGCTATTATAACCCTGGTAGGAGTTGCCAACTATGTTCTCTGGCCGTGCCCAGAGTTTTGTCTCTCAGGCAAAACTGTGAACCCAGTCAGAGTAGCTTCGTTTGTATGTTGCTCTATATTTTATTTTCTTATACTATATTCTGTATTATTATCTTTGGGGTAAAATGAAAATGAATCCTATTTTACCACTAAATCGAATCCATTTTAGTGTCCATTTTGTCATTCATTGCAGTTTTTACTTGTCACATTTCCATTTTTATTTACGCTGTACCTCATTTTTGTTTACGTTTCCATTCGTTGTTATAACCCTGGTATGAGTTGTGAGTAGTAAAAGGTGTATGTGTTTTTTTGTATTCTTCAGAGAGAGAGGACAGCTGTTGATTTCTCTCCTCCATCCTGTGTCTGTTTTCATTATCTAAATATTTTCCCAGTCGGAGCCTTATATTAGTCGGTATAATTCGGGATCCACCAGAGGGTTAGCTCTCACCTATTGTTCTCCTCTTGTTCTACCTGTATTTAAATATGTATGAGGCATCTGTCTTTGCAGGAATCATTTTTCCTCTCTGCTTCACCGAGATGCAATTCACAGTTCTTTACCATTTATCAGTTGGAAAGAGTAATTCAGGCAGGCAAAGCTCTACGTGTACATCCAGTCCTGCAGAGAATTATTTATCTACAGTGGGAGTATTGTTGAAAATCATGCATGTTTGCATTTTTATCTCATGCTATACTCAAGGTCAAGTGTCATCTGAGGAGAAAATGTACTAAGCTCGTGGGAATTTTGTGCAAATTTGCAAACATAGCACAATCAGTAGACAGTAGATTCCCCATAAGGCAGGGGTCAGCTACCTTTAGGATCTGAAGAGCCACCAAAGAGTTTGTCTGGAGCTACAATAAATGATGTAACCCCTCTATGTTTTACCGTAAAGGTGACTCATCTCTAGTGGCCTATTTATGATTATTTAGTACTTTATCTTTGCATTTCCATTAGACTAAAGCAGCTTGTGGTACATTTATGACATTAACAACTACAATAAGGGGATGTGTCACTCCCCATTTACTTATAATGGATGAAATTTCACATGTCTGTAGCAGCAAAACTATTGGTTGAATTCATACCAAATTGGATATATAGATTACCAGCGATCCACAATAAAAGTGATTACATTTTGGGAAAGGTAGGTTGAAGTTAAAATTTTTCATGAATTTTTAGAATCTTTTTGGTTTTTTTCATTTACTTGTAATGGGCAAAAATTTAAATGACTGTAGCAGCAAAACTATTGGTTGAATTCATACCAAATTAGGTTTATAGATTGCCAGTGACCCAATATAGATGTGATTGCATTTTGGGAAAAGTAGGTCAAAGTTTGAAATTTGTATGAATTTTTAGATTCTTTTTTTTTTTTTTCCATTTATGTATAATGGGCAAAATTTCAGTTGTCTGTAGCACCAAAACTATTGATTAAATTCATTCCAAATTGGGTTTATAGATTGCCAGTGAGCCAAAATAGATCTGATTACATTTTGGGGAAAGTAGGTCAAAGTTTGAATTTTTTTATGAATTTTTACAGTCTTTTTTTTTTTCCCATATACGTATAATGGGCAAAATTTCAATTGTCTGTAGCAGCAAAACTGTTGATTGAATTTACATCAAATGGGGTTTATAGATGCCAGTGACCCAAAATAGATTGGATTACATTTTGGAGAAAGTAGGTCAAAGTTAAAATATTTTTTATGAATTTTTACAATCTTTTTTTTTCCCATTTACTTATAATGGGCAAAATTTCAATTGTCTGTAGAACCAAAACTATTGGTTGAATTCATACCAAATTGGATTCATAGATTGTCAGTGAGCCACAATAGATGTCATTACATTTTGAGAAAAGTAGGTTAGAGCTTAATTTTTTTTCATGAATTTTTATAATCTTTTTTTTTTTCCCCCCATTTACTTATAATGGGCAAAATTTCAGTTGTCTCTAGCAGCAAAACTGTTGGTTGAATTCATACCAAATTGGGTTTATAGAATGCCAGTGATCTACAATAAATGTGATTACATCTTGGGAAAAGTACGTTAAAGTTCAAATTTTATATGAATGTTTCAAATATTTTTTTCTTCCATTTACTTATAATGGGAGAAATTTCAAATGTCTATAAAAACATACATTTTGTTTCAATTTACTTCAAACTTGGCACATATATACAGTACAGGCCAAAAGTTTGGACACACCTTCTCATTCTTCGCATTTTCTTTATTTTCATGACTATTTACATTGTAGATTCTCACTGAAGGCATCAAAACTATGAATGAACACATGTGGAATTATGTACTTAACAAAAAAGTGTGAAATAACTGAAAACATCTCTTATATTCTAGTTTCTTCAAAGTAGCCACCCTTAGCTCTGATGACTGCTTTGCACACTCTTGGCATTCTCTTGATGAGCTTCCAGAGGTAGTCACCTGAAATGGTTTCCTAACAGTCTTGAAGAAGTTCCCAGAGATGCTTAGCACTTGTTGGCCCTTTTGCCTTCACTCTGCGGTCCAGCTCACCCCAAACCATCTCGATTGGGTTCAGGTCCGGTGACTGTGGAGGCCAGGTCATCTGGCGCAGCACTCCATCACTCTCCTTCTTGGTCAAATATCCCTCACACAGCCTGGAGGTGTGTTTGGGGTCATTGTCCTGTTGAAACATAAATGATGGTCCAACTAAACGCAAACCGGATGGAATGGCATGTCACTTCTGGATGCTGTGGTAGCCATGCTGATTCAGGTTGCCTTCAATCTTGAATAAATCCCCAACAGCGTCACCAGCAAAGCACCCCCACACCATCACACCTCCCCCTCCATGCTTCACGGTGGGAACCAGGCATGTAGCATCCATCCGTTCACCTTTTCTGCGTCGCACAAAGACACGGCGGTTGGAACCAAAGATCTCAAATTTGGACTCATCAGACCAAAGCACAGATTTCCACTGGTCTAAGGTCCATTCCTTGGGTTTCTTGGCCCAAATAAATCTCTTGTGTTTGTTGCCTCTCCTGAACAGTGGTTTCCTAGCAGCTGTTTGACCATGAAGGCCTGATTCACGCAGTCTCCTCTTAACAGTTGTTGTAGAGATGTGTCTGCTGCTAGAGCTCTGTGTGGTATTCATCTGGTCTCTAATCTGAGCTGCTGTTAATTTGCGATTTCTGAGGCTGGTGACTCAGATGAACTTATCTTCAGCATCAGAGGTGACTCTTGGTCTTCCTTTCCTGGGGCGGTCCTCATGTGAGCCAGTTTCGTTGGAGCTCTTGATGGTTTTTGCGACTGCACTTGGGGACACATTCAAAGTTTTTGAAATTTTCTAGACTGACTGACCTTCATTTCTTAAAGTAATGATGGCCACTCGTTTGTCTTTACTTAGCTGATTGGTTCTCGCCATAATATGCATTCTAACAGTTGTCCAATAGGGCTGTCAGCTGTGCATCAACCTGACTTCTGCACAACACAACTGATGGTCCCAACCCCATCAATAAGGCAAGAAATTCCACTAAGTAACCCTGACAAGGCACAGCTATGAAGTGAAAACCATTTCAGGTGACTACCTCTTGATGCTCATCAAGAGAATGCCAAGGGTGTGCAAGGCAGTCATCAGAGCTAAGGGTGACTACTTTGAAGAAACTAGAACATAAGAGAGGTTTTCAGTTATTTCACACTTTTTTGTTAAGTACATAATTCCACATGTGTTCATTCATAGTTTTGATGCCTTCAGTGAGAATCTACAATGTAAATAGTCATGAAAATAAAGAAAATGCGAAGAATGAGAAGGTGTGTCCAAACTTTTGGCCTGTACTGTAGATGCAATTGATATGATGACATCAGCTGGATTGATACTAAAATAAGCTACAATACATGCGAGGGGCGGGGTTTGTTGTGCCTGGAACCACTTGTTATTATTATTACTATTTTTGTCTTTTTGTTTAGTCACTTTAACACATTTTTGTATTTTTTATATTTTTATCTTTTTTATTTTCGTGTTGTATTTTATACATATTGTCTCGTGCTGCTGTACATTTGAATTTCCCCCTTGGGGTATCAATAGAGCATATCTTAACGTAACTTATTGAGTTGAGAATTGTATTATTCTTATCGCACATGCTTTATGTTGTCAAAGCACAAAAGGGATTTATTGCGTACTGGGGAAAAAAGGCACTTCCTTGTGCATTTTTTTTAGCAATATATATATATTGACATTTTTCATTTACACTTGTACATATACACACAATTATAGCAAATATGTAGACCTATACCTCACTAACAGAGGCCCCTGCTGTAGTACAAGTGTTGTAAACAAAAACAAAAATTACAAACAATACACATTCACATCAGAATCTTTTCAGCCATAAATATTTGTGCACAATTTAATGGCCTATTACAATTATGGGTATTTGAATTCATTAACCCTGTTATACGGTTTTGAATAACTGAATGTTTATTCCTCCTCGTTGTCATTTGCTAAATCGATACTTTTAACAAACACCTGAAAGGGTTCCCATATCTCTTCAAGCATATCCTGCCTTCCTTTTCGTATGTACATCTTTGCTTGTGCAGGTTTCATCAGAAAAAGACAAATTCAAACGCATTCACACTAATGGAAGTATTCTGCAAAATGGAAATCGTTTTATCTGTCATGTTTGGGCATTTTGTTCACATGTAAATGGGATTTTAAGTTGAAAAAACAGAGATTTTGAAAAACACTTGACAAAGTTAAGATATTCCTGCACATTTTTACAGATCAACAACATAAGAATGGCTCCAGTCTGACACCAGTGATAGCAAGATGCTCAGCTGTTCAGCATTAATTAATCACTGAGAGCCAGTGTGGAGAGGCTAAAGACCCCCATCTGGCTTGGGAGCCAAGGGTTGCAGACCCCTGGCATGGGCAAGCCTGATCAGTGGCGGGTTCTACTAACATCACAGACATGGCTTTAAACTTGGATTCTGGCAAACATAATATAACAAGTGGTGCCAGGCACAATAAGCCCCACCCCTTGCACGTATTGTAGCTTATTTTGGCATCGATCCAGCTGATGTCATCATGTCTATGCATGTGCTGATGTCAGCATATCAATTGTCTCTATATATGGGGTATATATAAGTTTGAAGTAAACTGAAACAAAATGGATGTTTTCATAGACATTTGCAATTCTGTCCATTGTAAGTAAATGGGAGGAAAAGAAAGATTTAAAAAAATTCATTAAAAAATTTAAACTTTGACCTACTTTTCCCAAAATGTAAGCACATCCATTCTGGGTCACTACCAATCTATAAACCAATTTAGTGTGAATTCAACTAATAGTTTTGCTGCTACAGACATTTGAAATTGAGCCCATTACAAGTAAATGGTGAAAAAAATATTTTTAAAAAATTCATAAAAAATCGAACTTTGACCTTTATTTCCCAAAATGTAATGACATCTATTCTGGGTCACTGGCAATCTATAAATTCAATTTAAAGTGAATCCAACCAATCATTTTGCTGCTACAGGCATGTGAAATTTTGCCCAATATAAGTAAATGGGAAAAAAAAAGATTTAAAAAAATAAATAAATAAAACATTGAAACTTTGACATATGTTTCCCAAAATGTAATGACATCTATTCTGGGTCACTGGCAATTAATAAACTAAATTTGATATTAATTCAACTAATAGTTTTGCTGCTACAGACATGTGAAATTTCACCCATTATAAGTAAATGTGGAAAAAAAAAGATTTTTAAAAATTCATGAAAAATTGAAACTTTGACTTATGTTTCCCAAAAGGTAATGAGATCTATTCTGGGTCACTGGCAATCTATAAACCCAATTTGGTATGAATTCAACCAACAGTTTCGCTGCTATAGACCAAGGTTATAATCGTTAACGAAAATGAACGAAATGACAAAAACTAGAACTGAAAAAACATTTTCGTTAACTGAAATAAATAAAAACTCTAATTGAAAGAAAAAAACGATAACTAACTGAAACTGTATTGTGAGCTTACAAAACTAACTAAAACGGATAAAAATTATGGATAAAATTCCCGTTGTTTTTGTCTTTGTCAATGTCGGATTGATATCAAATTGATTTATTTGGCTCCAGCAGTTTTAGCTAGCACCATACGACACTTCAGTCTGTCATGTCTGGTCACTGGTGGTTTCCAGTCGTCTTCTGGTCCCCACTTTACCTGGAACATACAGACTAAAGCTGGGACACAGCAGCACAGTCCTGTCTGGGGTTTAATTTAGTGATGAGTGGGGTCGAGTGTTTTTTTTTTTTCTTTTTTTTTTTTTGCGCTCACTGTGTGTGTGTGTGTGTGTGTGTGTGTGTGTGTGTGTGTGTGTGTGTGTGTGACTGAGACAGAGCGGAGCTAAATGACAGACAATGTCAGACAGGGATTTGAACTAGCATCCAGGTAAAGGTTGGAGAGTTTATCACCATGAAAAGGCCTTCCAAGGCCTGAACTGCACAGTTTAGAAGAGGAGAAAAGAGGAGGATGAAAACTAATCCAATTACAGAGGTATGGAACCTGTTAGAATGTTAAAAAACGTTTGATGTTACTAGCTACAGCTAGCTGAACTGAACTGAAGCAAAGTTGGCTAATAATGGAACTATCTGGTTAAACTGCTGGCTAGCTGGGTTATATATGTTTCTATCTGCTTTAACTGCTGGTTAGCTGGTTTATATATGTTTTTTTCTGCTTTAACTGCTGGTTAGATGGGTTATATATGTTTCTATCTGCTTTAACTGCTGGTTAGCTGGTTTATATATGTTTTTTTTCTGCTTTAACTGCTGGTTAGATGGGTTATATATGTTTTTTTCTGCTTTAACTGCTGGTTAGCTGGGTTATATATGTTTTTTTCTGCTTTAACTGCTGGTTAGCTGGGTTATATATGTTTCTATCTGCTTTAACTGCTGGTTAGCTGGTTTATATATGTTTTTTTCTGCTTTAACTGCTGGTTAGCTGGTTTATATATGTTTTTTTCTGCTTTAACTGCTGGTTAGCTGGTTTATATATGTTTCTATCTGGTTAAACTGCTGGTTAGCTGGGTTATATATGTTTCTATCTGGTTAAACTGCTGGTTAGCTGGGTTATATATGTTTCTATCTGGTTAAACTGCTGGTTAGCTGGTTATATATGTTTCTATCTGGTTAAACTGCTGGTTAGCTGGGTTATATATGTTTCTATCTGGTTAAACTGCTGGTTAGCTGGGTTATATATGTTTCTATCTGGTTAAACTGCTGGTTAGCTGGGTTATATATGTTTCTATCTGGTTTAACTGCTGGCTGCTTTGTGCATCTCCTCTCACGCTTTGCACATCTTCACATTGTTTTCACGTAAGTGACGTTGTGTATGGATCACCCCCCACCCCCACCCCCAACCTGCTATAGGGAATTTATACATCCTACTGTACATGTGTTTGTGTCTGTGCTCACTCAATGAGCTGGTCTAACTCGAACCCCAAATAAAGTGTCCAGGGTAACCCACTGATCCGTGCCTCACTAATTTCTTTGAATAGGATGGTGAGGAAGATAAAATATATGAAATAACTAAAACTAATACTAAAACTAAACTAAACTAAACTAAAACTTAGCATTCAGAAAAAAAAACGATAGCTAATAAAAACTAGCAAACATGCTCTAAAAACTAATTAAAACTAACTGAATTAGAGAAAAAAAAAGTCCAAACTAACTAAAACTACACTATAATTAAAAACCCAAAACTATTACAACCTTGCTACAGATATGTGAATTTTTACCCGTTATATGTAAATGAGGAAAAAAAAGATTTAAAAAAATTCATAAAAAATTGGAACTTTGACCTATGTTTCCCAAAATGTAATGAGATCTATTCTGGGTCACTGGCAATCTATAAACCCAATTTAGTCTGAATTCAACCAATATTTTTTCTGCTAGAGTATTAACAAAGAAACAAACCAAACCAAAAACAATACCCCTTGCCTCCCCTTCGGGGGCGGGGCAAATATGAGTTTAATGTACTTCTGTCAAAAACAGTGCAGACCAAGGAGAGGCAGTAGAAGGACACATTTCCTTATAGAACTGGATGTACTGATGTATATATTTTTGTAGCTTAAAATACTTTAGAAAACACAATGTCCAGTCTGTTCCCAGAAGGACATCTGGAACACCTGTGGGTTTAAGGCACATGCTTTATAACCGACAAGAGGAAAACGGAAGAAGGTGCAAAGGAAATACATTGAGAAGTCACATTGGTTTACTTGTGGTAGCACAGACTTTTTTTTTTTTTTTACACAAATCAGTCAAAATTATGTCGTTGGTAGTCGGTTGTTTCTTGTTAGTGTGTGTAATATGGGCCAAAATTTGCAAGGTCATATGCATGCTGCAAAACGGTAAAAAACTGCGAAAAAAAATCACTCATTAAGCTGAAGGTTTCATTGTGGGTCACACCATCCACCACCCAAAATTATGCCATAGTAAGACTTCATTAAAACTCTGCTTGACTTCTTAGCATCATGGCAATTTGGTGAAGTTTTATGTCTGTAGATGCAAATTAAGTGAAAATATGGACTGTTTTGCCAGCGATAAAATCTGATAACACCTTGATCTGGCATTCCAATTAAATTAACACCTCCACCTGCTGCTCTCTGTTCTCCAGGGCATCTCCATCATGCACTATCATAGTCAGACCAGGTGCAAAATGGGCAAAAATGCACTTTTTTTTTTTTTTTTCCAGAATTAATACCAGCATTAAATTAACAGCAGACCTGAGTACATCATGTTGCGTGAATCATTTAAATACCTCCTCTCCGAATTTTGAGCTCTAAAGGAGAATTTCCTACAAATACACCTGCAGTAATCTCTGACCTTAGATCGATTGACATCTTGATCAATTAATTCCTTGCTGAGCTGGTTCAGACAAATAAAATTATGGTCAAATGATTCCACATTACTCGTTCATTATGCAGACTTTGCTGTCTGGGTAGGTTCTGCCATAAAAATGTGGTAATTTGCTTTAATAGGGTCTTTACTTCACACAAGGTGGGAGTCGTCCATTATTACACTCCTTTGTACGCAGTTAATTGTGGAGGAAAATCAAATGGGGTTATTTTTTAAGCCGCACTCATTTTCTATTTTGTATGGAAACCAGGTACATCAATTTAACCCTTTATCAGGCAAGTGACTATTTTTGGTAATTTCCAAGTACAATTACAAGACAGTGGGAGCAACAGTTACAGTGAGGCAACAATCTCAGGTCCAATGTGGTCTACAGGGTCTGTAAGGTCCACCTCTGCATGAACCGTGAGTGTACCTCAGGGGTCTCAAACTCATTTTCTTTCAGGGGCCACATTCAGCCAGATTTGAACTGCAGTGAGCCGGACCAGTAAAATAATAACATAATAACTTATAAATAATGACAACTGCAAATTTTTGTCTTTGTTTTAGGGTAAAGAAAAAAAAAACATTAAATTATGAAAATACTTACTTTTATAAACTATCCAAACAAAAAAGATGTGAATAACCTGAAAAAAATGAAATTTCTTAAGAAAAATAAGTGCAATTTTAACAATATTATGCCTCGACTTATTATTTATACTTGTGCATTATGTTCACATCTACATAGACAATAAACAATTAGTAACAGGCAGAAAATAGTTAAAATTGTGCTTTTTTTTTTTTTTTTTTTTTGACATTTCAGGTTGTTCATATTTGTTCAGGTTATTCACATTTTATTATTACAGGATAGTTTGTAAATGTACATATTTTCATAATTTAATGTTATTTTTTGCACTAAAACAAAGAAAAACTTTGAAGTTTTTATGTCAAGATTTTTTTGCTTAATTCAAGATTTTTTGCTAAATTTAAGATTTTTTTTTTTTGCTTAATTCAAGATTTTTTTTTACTTCAAGATTTTATTTTTTTTTTGCTTCATTCAACATTTTTTCCTTAATTCAAACTTTTTTTTTTTTTTTTTGCTTAACTCAATTAAAGGCTGGACTTTTTGAATTTGCAAAAACATCCCAGAGGCCAGATTGTAACCTTTGGCGGGCCGCATGTTTGAGACCCCTGGTGTACCTGCTTTGTTAGGTACCATGAAGTAATGGTACAATGTAAGGAACGATGTTCAAAGGGATAATGTGGATGTGGACAGGGGTCTGGATCAGCACTTACGTTGGTCTAATGTTCTAAAATACATGTTCCTTTCACCTTACATGTGTTTTTCTTCTATTTTTATATTTACTCCTTGTTTTGTTTTTTTTTTGTTTGTTTTTTTTTGCCTCTTATGGGTAAGAAACCAAATATAGTAACTTCATTAACCTTGATTTTCTACATGACAATGTATATATATCTTTTTTAATTTCACAAAAGTAATAAAGTATTGTTATGTCCTGCAATAACACAATGTAAAAATGATCCGGATCAGTACTTACATTTTTGTAGTGTTCTAAAAGTGATTATCTTTTCACCTTATGTTTTCGCCTTTTTGTATTTTTTTGTATACACTTTTAGGCTTTTTTTTGTCACTTATGGGTAAAGAACCAAATTTGGTAATTTCACTGACCTTGATTTTCTACATGGATGTTTCTATGAAACTGTTTTTTTGGGGGGTTTTTTGGTATCTGGCACTTTACCAGCTTTTTAGACCCAATAATAAAAGATAAATTTAGACATATTTCCCCCCAGGATGTACCTAATGATGACCTCAGATAAATGCAAAAAAATTTTAACTCTTGCTCTGAGCCATCCGAAAATTAATGAATTTTTTATCAAATATTTTGGCCAAAAATAGGACCAAAATTTGGACAGGAAAAGCTACCTATGTGTCAGTGCATTTTATCTTGAAAACATGGCTCTAAATGGTCTTATATAGCACTATAAATAAAGACACTGTGTTAAATTTGATGATCCTAGTGGTTTTTCTAATTCAGACATGTGGGTTTTTCACGACTCTCAGTCTCATTCCAGGTTTTGTGTGTAACCCATCGTGTCCACTTGTGTTACATACAGAACCTGCCCATTTAAACACATATAAACCGTGAATGATTTTGCAACAGTGGTCATTTTTTTCAAACACTGCCTTGCATAATTAGTTCAATTCCCAAAATGTACCTGTGAGAGAATAAAAAGATATTAAAAAAAATAGCAGCGCATAAATTTCGTGTCCTTTTGACCATGTTACATGCAGATTTTTTTTTTTTTTTTGTGCTTGAATTAAGCAAAAAATCTGCCAATGGAACAAGTGAAAATTATCTTGGTAAGATTTCTTGAAATAAGATTTTCAAGATCTATTGTCTAAAAATAAGTTCTTATATCTCACTGAAAAGTTCCTCTTTAGGTGATTATGTCTTATTTTAAGTGTGATGAGATATTTTAACTAGAAATGAGAAAAATACACTTTATAAAATTTAGATTTTTTTGCAGTGTGAAGAGACAGTCAGATTCTATATCCTCAGTTGATGTTTTACCAAAGTTTTTGACAGTGTTTTTTTTTTTTTAAATTAATTTCCGATTCAGCTCTTCATTTCCACGTGAGTATTGTAGTTTTTCGAAGTCGTGCAGCTCATTGAGTCTGCGCCACACTGTAGTGTAGTCGACCAAACCCAAAGGAATACACCAGCATATGATAAATTTAGACTCAAATATTTACAGTGAAAAAAAAGGCTTTACCTTTGAAGCGGCTCTGACATGGCAAATGCCGCTGCTGCTCTCTCTTCTTCCCTGACATGAATTCATTAATAGATCCATCAGAGTCAACTGGCAGCTTTGTCTCCATGGACATGTATTTCTGCAGAGCTGTTTTGCTATTTTAAACTCCTGTGTGTTCGTGTCAAATCGTAATCCGACCTTATTTTTTAATTAGGGCTAATGTTAGGTTAAAGCTAAATGATACTTGTCAGCAAAAGAGTTTTGTTTGCTTTACATCCGCTGTTGTCGAAATCAGACACTGGTTGTCAGGTTGTCTCACCAGCAATACATTCAGCCTTTATCTGTTTGCTTTGTTCTGGTGGAGAGGTGTTTCATATGTAAATTAGCGCAATGATAAATATTTTTGACAGAAAACAATATCGCAGCTGCGTTTATTCCGTGAAATTGCCATGGCTCGGACACAAAACAACATGATTAGAGTAGTGGTGTAGTCCAGGTTATACGGTGGTATACGGACTATACCTATTTATTTTTCAGTCAGTATTGCGTATACCCACTTCTAAATCTATGAGGACTGAACCTACCAAATTAAAAAAATATATACAGAAATATAAAAATGGCTTGATAAGTTCATTTCCATACCATTTATTTATCTATTTTGTCCTTATTTATATTTTTCCTTATTTAATTTTTATCCCTGCATTTATTTCTGCGTTGCTTTCTATTGATTCTATTTCTATTGAAAATGACAATAAATTAATAAGATTTCAGATGAAAATAGAATATAGAAATAAACAAGAAAAGAGGTAAAGAAAATGTAAATAGAAAGCAATGCAGAAATAAATGCAGGGATAAAAATTAAATAAGGAAAAATATAAATAAGGGCAAAATAGATGAATAAATGGTACGGAAATGAACTTATCAAGTCACTTTTATATTTCTGTATATATTTTTTAATTTGGCAGGTTCAGTCCTCCAGATAAACCCCCCTAATGTGCACCATTCAGTAGTATCTGAGTCAAACTGCCCATGTTTCCCCCTAGGATGGTGAAGTCATGACCCGCCCTACTCTGCTTCTAATTGGCTAGTACTCGCTGCCTTCACTGATTAGATTGGTTAACTTTAGGCATGAGGACTGATGAGCCAATCAGAGGTAGAGTAGGGCGGGTCATGCTGAGGAAAATATTGCTAACTTCGCTCTGGCCACCTCTGGAACCTGATTGGACACCTCAGGTGCCAGTGCCACCCCAGCAAGGTTATTATCATTAACGAAAACTAACAAAATGACGAAAACTAGATCTAAAAAAAGCATTTTCGTCAACTAAAATAAATAAAAACTACAATTAAAAGTAGAGCTGCAACCGATTAATCGATTAGGTGCTTGAAGCCAATGCAAAAATTCCCGATTCGATTAATCGACTCGAATTGATTGAAGAGAAATATTCTGTTGCAGTTTTCCTGAATTGAAGCTTCTTTGTGCGTCACAATAAGCGTCTGTGTGAAATACAACAGTGGAACCAAAGTTTAACAGCAGAGAAATGAAGGAAACAAAGCTGTGATTCAGGAGAATTGTGGTTGAATGATTTTTTTTTAATCACTTTGAGTCGATTAATTGGTTGCAGCTCTAATCAAAAGAAAAAACGATAACTAACTGAAACTGTATTGTACAAAACTAACTAAAACGTATACAAATTATGGATAAAATTCCCTTCGTTTTCATTTTTGTCAATGTCGGATTGATACGAAATAGATTTATTTCACTCTGGCAATTTTAGCTCAGAGCACCATATGGCACTTCACGGTCCGTCACTTGTCATTTAGAGTCGTCTTCTCGTCCCCAATCTACCTGGCAACATGGAGGCTAATGTTTAGAGAAAGCAGAGTCCTGTATGGGATTAATTGGAATAAGACAGTGAAGAAGATAAAAGATTCGACAAAGCTAAAATTAATACTAAAACTAAGCATTGACAAAGAAATGAAAACTAATAAAAACTAGCAAACCTGCTCTAAAAAAAGAATTAAAACTAACTGAATTTGAGAAAAATAAGTCAAAACTAAACTATAATGAAAAATCCAAAACTATTATAACCTTGCACCCCAGTTGATTGACAGATCACTGCACGTCTCATTGAAAGATACGTGATTATTGGAAATGCGAACGAGAAAGGCAGAATAAACGTCTTTCAAATGAATGACACATATCGAAAGAACCTACTCTCATGAAATCCATAATTCTGAGGGAAGTTTTAAGGTGGTTTCAGAATGAGTCACTCTTTTAAACTACTGGTCATATGACTGCACATTTAGAGGAAAACAGATGTTAGCGCCAATAGTTCAACGCTAACGTCAAGGCTAACGTTATCCTATGTTCGCCTCATGTTGAACACATTTACATTCATGCAGCTGCTTGTGTGACCAGTAATACCGACAAACTGCTCCTGATCAAGTCATGATCATTTTATAATAATGAGCAAATACTACTGATTGATATTTGGGTAAACTAAATAGAGTGGTCTCACATGTCACTGTTTCTAAAACAGCATTTCTCTGAACTACTAAAAAAAACAAAAAAAAAAGGCAAAAATTGAAAGTATACCCACTTCTCCAGGGACCACTACACCAATGGGTTAGGGTTAGGAAAAGATCCCAGTTAAGTTTAAAGTAAGAGTTTTTGTCTGAAATTGTAATATTTATACGAATGTTCATACTTTTTGTGTAAAATAAACCGTTAAGTACATCCTTTTGGTTGCACTGCTCAGGATGTGAATGTAAGTCACTTCCTAAAAGTGTCCCTGTCAGTTGGAGGCATGTAACAGCCAATTTCACCTCTACTAGTGTATGTGTAAGACTATGGATTGTACTGGTATGTATATTACTTTTGTTATATCACAAGGGATGCACTGACATATTGGGCGGACATTGGTAGTAGCATCTATTTGCTGATGTCAGTCAGTAACAGTATTGGCATTTAACATTGGGATGTCTTTCAGCGATGACAGTGACAGATCTGTTGTTATATATATATATGAAGGTGTTTGTTTTTTGTTTTTTTTTATAAATGTCATAAGATAATGTGATGATGGACTGAAAGACTTTGAAATGATAACATATTTATTTATATTATACAAGGATTTTTACCCCACTGGGAGGCAAGGGGTATTGTTTTTAGTTTGGTTTGTTTCTTTGTTTGTTAACTTTTTAGCAGTAAAACTATTGGTTGAATTCATACCAAAATCAGATTTATAGATCGCTAGTGACCCAGAATAGATGTGATTACATTTTTGGGAAAAGCAGGTCGAAGTTAAAATTTTTTGTGAAATTTTAAAATCTTTTTTCTTCTCCCTTATAATCGGCAAAATTTCAAATGTCTATAAAAGCGTCAATTTTGTTTCAATTTACTTCAAACTTGGCACATATATAGAGGCAATTGATATGCTGACATCAGCACATGCATGGACATGATGACATCAGCTGGATCAATGCTAAAATAAGCTAAAATATGTGCGAGAGGCGGGGTTTGTTGTGCCTGGAACCACTTGTTTTTTTGGGTTTTTTTTGTTACACTGAAAAAAATCCAAATCTTACAAAGGGTATTTTTCTCATTTCTAATCAAAATATCTCATCACACTTAAAATAAGACATAATCACCTGAAGAGTAACTTTTCAGTGAGATATAATAACTTATTTTTAGACAATAGATCTTGAAAATCTTATGTGAAGATGATTTTCACTTGTTCCATTGGCAGGCTTTTTGTTTAATACAAGATTTTTTTTTTTGCTTAATTCAAGCAAAAAAAAATCTGCCAATGGAACAAGTAAGATTTCTTGAAATAAGATTTTCAAGATTTATTGTCTAAAAATCAGTTCTTATATCTCAGTGAAAAGTTACTTTTTAGGTGATTATGTCTTATTTTAAGTGTGATGAGATATTTTGACTAGAAATGAGAAAAATACACTTGGTAAGGTTTAGATTTTTGCAGTGTAAGGCAGGATAAATCATAACAGAAATACAGAAACATAAACTAACAGCGGTATCGGCATCAACTATTGGATTAAATATATCAAATATCAGCAATAATATTGATGGAGAATTTTGCATTTGGTGCATCCCTATTTTTATGTTTTCTTAATCTATTCTGGTATTTTATTCTTTTATTTTGGTTTTATTTATTCTTCTGTACAGCACTGATTTCTTTTTTTGTACAGTTCTATATCTTTTAATCTATTCTGGTATTTTATTTTTTTATTTTGGTTTTATTTATTCTTCTGTACAGCATTTTGGTCCACTGCGGTTGTTTTAAAGTGTTTTACATATAAAGTTGGATTGGATTAGATACAATGTATTTATGTGCGTGGGGATGTTCGTGAATTCTGAGACTGCCGACAGTTTGGTTCAGGTGAAAGTTAAGGTTCCCACAGAGTCAGGCGTACTGTGAGCAGCGTGGACTCTACGTCTGCTTTGGGTCTGCCTCAAGTACGAACAGACGTCCGTGGAGTCATATATGCCCGACTGTAAGTATAAGAAAACCCAGTCCCAACCTGCCTGTGATTTCAATTGGGTTTTAATCATTGATGGGGTTGTCCCCCCTGAGGATGAAATTCATTCAGCAGAAGTAGGGATGTAAAAAACCAGAGGGGGGGGGGTCAATCCTCTCCAACAAATGGCACCCTGCCTTCACCAGAGAGCACCTCTTTTACCATTTTTCATGACTATTTTTCATTACTGCCTGGAGGTCCATGAAGCGTTCCTCTTTACTTTTTGTTCAAGATACTGTTGACTTGATGGTGTATTTACTCAGGGTATAATGTCAGATTTGTCTGCAGAAATTGTTCATGTTTTTTCAAAAACTATTATTATTAATGTCACCCGGCTTGTTTGCTGCAGTTGAGCTGCTCAATTCATAAATGAAAGTAGTTAGCAAATAGACAACAAACGACAGGAACATTTCAGTTACTATTAATACTAAGCTTATCACTGTGAGTTGGATTAACGTCAGTGCTGTTATATTGGTTCATGGTTTCAGAAGTTGATTTTTCAGGGTCTGATTTGTAAAGTGTTCTTCATTGCAGTACATTATAATATCAACATTGTCAACAACATGGTAAAGTGAGACTCTGCTCACCATAATGTCTTTAGTTTATTAGAAGACTGTGGAAAGCATCTTTGAGTACTTACAAAAGCACTATATAAAACCTATGTATTATTGTTGTTATTATTATTATTATTATTATTATTATTAAAATAGACTATAGCAGCTGCCACAGGCTATATCAACACTGCAAAGAAACAATATGTGATTATGAGTCATTAATCTATTTAAGTCCATTTCACTTAGTTTGGTGTTATTGCTGTTAATGTAACAGACAAGTTGGTTCTTAAACCTTGTTGAAGCCAATAATGTAATAACACCCGATAACATAATAACGGCAGATAACGTAATAAATTTGCCATTTTTAAAATGTAATAGGCCAATAATGTAATATCAGGCCAATAACGTAATAAAAGTCCCAAACCGATAACGTAATAACTGTTGGCCAATAACATTATAACTTATTACGTTATTGACTCAGTTATTACATTTGCAAAGAATTTATTTTACCGGGCCAATAAGGTAATAACCAGCCAGTAAGTTATAATGTTATTGACCAAAAGTTATTACGTTATCTGTTCAGGACTTTTATTACGTTGTTGGCCAGATATTACATTATTGGCTTATTACATTTTAAAACTGGCAAATTTATTACGTCATCGGCCGTTATTACGTTATTGGCTTACACAAACCTTAAATAACCTTCATTGTCTGTCGTTTTATGCAGTTTGTCCTGAGCAAATGCTAATATGAGTCATAGGAATAGGGATATGATATATATAAACAGATGATTATTATTTGGTGCAAAATGAGTGTAAAAAAAACATGTATTATTATCTTTAGTGTGTATAACTCTACCCGTAGTTCGGACTTTAAAAGACTTTTTTTCTGCCCTCATTCAGCGCCGTGAGTCACTTTTTTCCATTATCTGCTGTGACGCCTGTTTGTTTCTGATGGAAAACTCATCACTGGATTGAGTATTGAGTATTGAACTGGAATAGATGGAATGTCCCTTCTACACTGCAGTACATTTCAGTGTGACCGAAGCAAGACTGACGAGAGAAAAGCTCATCAATCCTGAAAACAACCCGTAGAAAGAAAGAAAGAATCAACCATTCTAACTTTAAGTACTCTGATCCTATTTTAGTCTGCTGTTAAATTTCTTGTTGTTTGTGTGATGTAGTAGTAGTAGTGTAGTTTTATTTCCAGCACATAGAATCATCCAGTAACAAAAAAATATACAACATGGTCAAACAAAATTTTTCTGTGCTCGAAAAGGAATTGGAAGAATAACTTAATGACCCCCACCCCCTTTTTACAAACTAATAATTAAATTAAATCCGCTTCCTTTGCTTTGTTAAACACTTTTTTTCCTGTATATTTTTTACAGTAACACAAAGCATCCATACAAAACATTCACATACACTTTTTGGGTCACCTCACACACAATCAGATTTGCATAATCAATCGTTTTTAATATAAACTATAATATTTATATGCACTTAAAAAATTTACTGCAAATACAATGATCAATAAATGTGATAATAGGGCTGTGCAATTAATCGAAATTCAATTACGATTTCGATTATTACACGCAACGATTACAAAAATTATGTAATCGAGAAAAAACGATTATTAATTCTGAGTTGTTTTAATTCACGCGCACACAAGCTACCATGAGCTGCTCTGCCCCGCCCCCCTCTAAGCTACTGCTGCCAGCTAGCCGGCAGGTCCACCCCAAGAGGACAGTTGTACCTAGCGGTCTGGAAAAACGGCTGGAGAATCACAGCAGAAGTGCTTGGTAACCAAAAAAGGCAAGTCAACTTGAACTGTATGGAATCACTTTGGGTTTGATGAAGAAGACAAAGAGCAAAAACACATCACGTGCAAAAAGTGTTTCGTAGTTGTGTCCGCACCGACCGCTAACACAACAGACCTTTGTAACCATCTAAAGTTTAACCACCGCCACCGTTATCATATTCTTTATCTTATGAAAAACTAAAACACATAAAAACAAGTTCGTCTGCAATGCAATCTTCAGTCTCCGAATCTCTTTACGCTGCAACTCCCGTATTAACCTAACCCTAACCTGTATAACCCTAACGTACGTATTCTACAGGGTGTCCCATAAGTCTCCATACATAGGAAAAATAAACTTTTCTTGACATAAACCATTTTTTATTCATATAATATGCTCTATATGACTGCCATTTTGTCGGGAACACATTTCAATGCGTGTCCTCCACTGCTGAAGAACTATAAAGAAGAAATATAAAGAAATACATGTTAGAACCATATGTATTATGTCTCCTATGTATGGAGACTTATGGGACACCCTGTAGATGGCTGATGTATACAGAAGGCCTGAACTGAAACCTCACAGCACGCCACTGAATTTACTATGTTTCATACTACACTGAACATACTTGAATTTATAATTTGCACTTTACGTGAGTTTTTTTTTTTTTTTTTATTGCTACAGTTCTATGGCAAGTCTATAGCAGTTTAATTCCAGTGCACTATTTGTTTACAAAAGGAAACATACTTGAATTTACAGTACACTTATTTGATTTCAAAGATTTTTTTGTTTCGTACAAAAGTGAAAATACTTTGTTTTAGTGGTTAAAAGCTTTATTTATGTTTAAAGAGTATATTTTACATTGTTTTGCAAGAAAAAAATAAACAACTTTAAGGTTAACAAATAATCGTTTTTAATAATCGTGATTTCAATTATTGCTAAAATAATCGTGATTTTTTTTTTTCTATAATCGAGCAGCCCTATGTGATAATATATTTTCATCATGATAATATCTTTTTTTATGCGTACTTCTATATTACAACTAGATATACACTTATTCAAATAGTCTGTATTTTGTTATTATTGAGGATTTATACATCCTTTTAAATGCACAAACTGAAGAAGACATTTTAAAGTTGTGGTCCAGATTATTTCACAGATGTGCCCTTCTAACAGTGATACACGGGTGCAGAAATAAATAATAAAATAAAATTAGTCATTTAAGTTTTTTTTTTTTTTTTTTTGTAATTTTCAAAGTAGAAATTCTACATATAATCCCTTTAAAGTTAGCATGTGGATTATAAACACATAGGCCTGACTCATTCAGCAGGTGTACAATACACTCTATCAGTGGTTGCCAACCTTTTTGGCTCGTGACTCCATTTTAACATCACAAATTTCTGGCGACCCCAGACATTCAAAGTGGAGACTTTTTTTTTTTTTTAGCTAAAATTCATTTGTTTTTGATCATGTAATAGTTTACTATACTATGTTGCAAATAAACGTTAATTTTAGATGACATTTAGTCTATATAATGTATATTATTCTGGACGGAGGCAGAAAAGCCAGGTGTAGATTACTGCACAAAGGAAGAATTTTATTTTCCTTGGTCAGGATATGTACAGTTTAGTTTTAGTTTAGTTTAGGTTAGTTTATTTCAGACACAGACATAATACAAAACATATGAAACAAAAATAAAAATAATAATAATAGTAATAAACAATACACAAATAAAAAAATCAAACAATAGAAAAATAATAATAATAATGACAAACAATACACAAAAAATCAAATAATAGAAAAAAAAAAAAAGAACAACTGTTGTGCCTGAAAAGGAGTAGGAAGAAGTCCAGCTTGGATCTACAAGGCTGACAATTAATACTTAACAAGCAAAAACTCAAACTATGAATTATGAAAGAGCTGCAGCATCTGAAACTGACCACAATGAACATTTGACAGATAAACAGTACCACAGTGCTTCAATTTCAGCTTCACAGTTTGTCATGTCTTTTATGGATTATGATTGTCTCTGTCAACGCACCATATATTTTTAATTAGTAGTTTTTTAATTTTATTTTTATTTTTATCAATTACTAGAAATTTCAAGCAACCCCATTTGAATTCCGAGCGACCTCACATGGGGTTCCAACCCTGAGGTTGAAAAACACTGTAGTAGAGATTTATTGATGGCGTGTATTTTAGCCAAAAATAAAGCTCTGAAAAGTTAGTTACTGTGTGGATAATGTGTTTAATCATGGGTCAGGCTTTGCAGGTATGGGCAAAAAAGTTTGGAAAAAAAGGTCCCGTGCAGGACTCTGGTAGTGACCCTGTGCAGGACTGCACATATTTTACGTACCATCACATCCATTTACTTTGAAAAAGTAGCGAGCCGTACTGAGAATGTAAGGAGTATAAAGTATAGATATTTTTGCAAAAATGTAGGGAGTAAAAGTAAAAAGTTGCCAAAAAAATAAATACTCAAGTAAAGTACAGATACGATAGATATGTACTTAAGTACAGTAACTAAGTACTTATACTTAAGTATAGTCTGGGGCGCCTCTAACAATTGTGGACCACATGGAAGGTAAATGTTGTGGGCCCTTCAGAAAAGAAATTGTCTAACTGTTATCAGAGCAAGGGAGGGGGAGGTATGAATGTACTTAAACAACTGGAGGTATAGGGCTGTGTTTCATAAGTACTGTAGTAACCGCAGCGGGCATGAAAACGAAAGTAAAACTTCTTCTTCTACACCTCTCTTCTACTGCTGAGGTTACACCAAATTATCACAACCTCTAACCTATATCCACTGGACCCCCTGGAAATGCTGAGCCCCATGAATTTGTCATGTTTACACCCCCCTTTACGGCGTACTTCTACTCGATTACTTCCCACCTCTGGATCTGACCGTATGTGTCTTTTAGCCTGGCTGTCATTGGTTGACTAAACAAAAGGTGACTGTACAGGACTTTCAGCACTGATATTAGATCGTCCAACAGTAAACAAGGTGGCTGTTTGTGTGAGGTATTAGGCTCTATATCGGATCAAGAGGCATTTTAACCCTGTTTATCTTGCTTTGTTTTGATGGCACACTGCATTTGGAGTTCATAATTTCTCTCCCAGTTCAGCTTGGATTTACAAGGCTGACAATTAATACTGAACAAACAAGAACTCAAACTATGAATTATGAAAGAGCTGCAGCATCTGAAACTGACCACAATGAACATTTGACAGATAAACAGAACCACAGTGCTTCAGTTTCAGACTCACAGTTTGTCTTTTATGTATTATGATTGTCTCTGTCAACTCACTATAGATTTTTTATTGGTAAGTTTTTTTTTTTTTTTTTTTTTTTTTTAATCAATTACTAGAAATTTCAGGAGACCTCATCTGAATTCCAGGCGACCCTATGTGGGGTCCCGACTCCAAGGTTGAAAAACACTGTATGTATTGATCTTTGTCTTTATATAGGAATGTCAGAGTCAGTCTGCAGGCTCAGGTTTTCTCATATTTGTTTGCGAAGTCATTTCAGGAGACATGTTGAAGTGCTAACTGTTTTATTGCTCCGGATGTCTCATGGGAGCTTTTGTTACTTAGAGCAAACATTGAATAATGAAGAATTAAGTTAGTGTTCCTCCATTACTACTATGTGTTCGGCTTCTCTTTGAAGTTATTTAGGGCTTTTGCATACAATTCAAATGCTTCTTGAAATCAGGTTCAGGGATTCTCCTGTCATCCCATTGTCTCCTCTGCAGCATTTCTTTGATGGAATTATTCTACATATAATACCTCTTGCCTTTTTTTTTTTTTTTTTTTTTCTTTTTTGTGCATAAATGGCTGCTTCTGCTTCTGGTATGAAGTCATTTTTATAACATCCGTAAAAGTGAAAAGCGTAATATATAAAAGGGATTTCATTAAAAAAAAAATAAAATATGTGAAAATGAATGCAGAAGGGTGTTGATTAATTCAGCCCACTTCTAGCTGAGTTCACCTCGGCTTTATTTTAGAGGGAAAAAATGCAAAAAAAATCTTAAGGTTATGCCACAAATATCTGTGGAGGAGTGAAAGTAGCTTGTAGGAAGAATGAACAGTATGCTTTGTTCTAAGGTGTGCAGGAAGGGTTCACAGTTTTGATGTGGCTTGGCATTTAGTAGCGTCAACACCATTTCAACTTGCATTTCGCTTGTCAGAATCAGGATGAAAACAATACAGATTTTTATTTTACCGGAAAGTCCTAGCTTCCAGGACAATGTATAATGTTTCCCCCCGTCATGCTTTTAAGTTTCTATACAGTGGCTGGTTTCTGTCAGACCATTCCAGGCATTGTTGCAATTAGAAAGCAGCTTTAGGGTAAAAGAGAATTATTTTCATTTTACACTTCTACATTAATTTGAACATTTTAGATACAGTATGAGATCTGTTCAGTTCACTTAGACCAGACTTCTGTATTTTTTTGTTTTGTTTTTTAATCCTTTACCATCTGTTAAAAGTTAGAAAAGCAGTATCAAAGTCTATTTACTAGATTTCCCCCAAACTTTTGCCATGTAATAATCTTCCTCAGAGGACAGTTTCCTCATTTGTACCCCCAAAAACTTAAAACATCAATCAGAAAACGTCTAAAAATATAAATATAAAATATTGTTTAGAAGTAAGACAATCCAAACACCTTTGTACTATTCCAGGTACTATATTACCCTAACAAAATGACTTGGTTTAGGGTTAGCAATTAGCGTGATTAGCGATTAGTGGCTATTGTGATTAGCGGTTAGGGTTAGGTTTAGGGTTTGCGATTAGTGGCTAGTGCAATTAGCAGTTAGGGTTAGCAATGAGCATGATTAACAGCTAGCACATTGACACACTATCAAATAGCGTTAAATAACACATGAAAGGATGAAAATGTGTACGTATGGCACGAAAACAATACATTTTTACAATACATAATTACATTTTAAAAATGGCAAATTTATTATGTTATCGGCCATTATTACGTTATCGGTTGTTATTACGTTATTGGCTTCTACAGACAGTTTTCTCATTTGTACTCCCAAGACTTAAAACATCAATCAGAAAACATCTAAAAATATAAATATAAAATATTGTTTAGAAGTAAGACAATCCAAACACCTTTGTAATATTCCAGGTACTATATTACCCAAACAAAATGACTTGGGTTAGGGTTAGGTTTAGGGTTAGCGATTAGTGGCTAGTGCAATTAGCAATTAGGGTTAGCGATGAGCACGTTTAACAGCTAGCACATTGACACGCTATCAAATGGTGTTAAATAACACATGGAAGGATGGAAATGCGTACGTATGGCACGAAAACAATACAGATTTTTATTTCACGGGAAAGTCCTAGCTTCCAGGACAATGTAAAATTTCCCGCCCTGTCATGCTTTTAAGTTTCTATACAGTTGCTGGTTCTATCAGACCATTCCAGGCATTGTTGCAATTAAAAAGCAGCGTTAGGGTAAAAAAGAAGTATTTTCACTTTTTCACTATTTACACTTCTACATTAATTTGAACATTTTAGATACAGTATGAGATCTGTTCAGTTCACTTAGACCAGACTTCTGATTTTTTTTGTTTTGTTTGTTTTTTTAATCATTTACCATTTATTAAACATTACAAAAGCAGTATCAAAGTCTACTTACTCGATTTCCCCCAAACTTTTGCCATGTAATAATCTTCCTCAGAGGACAGTTTTCTCGTTCGTACTCAAACGACTTAAAACATCAATCAGAAAATATTTAAAAATATAAATATAAAATATTGTTTAGATGTAATACAGTCCAAATGCCTTTGTAATATTGCAGGTACTATATTACCCAAACAAAATGACTTGGGTTAGGGTTAGGTTTGAGGTTAGCAATTAGCACGATTAGCAATTAGCGTGATTAGCGGCTAGTATGATAAGCAGTTAGGGTTAGGTTTAGGGTTAGTGATTAGCAGCTAGCGCCATTAGCGGTTAGGGTTAGCGATGAGCATGATTAGTGGCTAGCGAATTGACACGCTATCAAATGGCATTAAATAACACATGAAAGGATGAAAATGTGTATGTATGGCACGCCAAATGCAATAAACTGGCATCACATACAATGCAATTTCATGAGATCAGTCTGTACGAAGTGGTGCATGAGTGTAAAAAACAAACTCATACAGGTTTGTAACTGAATAACACACCACTGATGACAGTTGATAATACTGGACTAATAAATAAATAAACAAAATCTGTTGCTGGATGGAAAATATCTGATATTTTTTTGCTGATTCAAAATTTAAAATCTAAATTTGTCTATCTCAGTATTGGAGTTATGTGAACATGTAAAAAAAAAAAAAAAAAAAATCCAACCTTGCATTAATATGTTTTATAGTGCATTCACAATATGAGGATATTAGGAGTTAAACTGGTCAACCTTAATTCAGCAGAAACCATCCCCTTGGTTGTAAAAGTCTCAGAAGAGGTTCAGACCCTGTCTCTTGTTCTTGTTGTTGTGACAGTTTCTTGCTGTAGAACCAACAATAATTACTATCACGTTTGGGTTGAAGCCCCTTGGTACCAGGTTTCCATTTCAGAAGTATCTGGATGAAATTGTCCACCGTGCTCATCAGTTCATCGGCCAAACTGGAGGAAACAAATCGAGGTGTGAGCGGAGGAGGAAATGAATTCTGAACGACATACTGGAGCCCATCTGTTCATATGCGTTTATCATGTCCTCAACTAGACCATAATTTGGGGCTCCGTGGTCGAACAGAGAATGTTTTCCCACTTGGACAAATGAATCCCAAGCTGTTAATTCTAGAGCTGAGCTTTGAAGTGAATACAAAATCACCAATGAGTTCTCCAATCTGGGCTCCGATGAAAATGTAATCACTTGAACCACTTTGGATCTGATTCTTCTTTCGAGTGGTGAGAGCATCTGAATTCTCATTCTTAGAATTAAGGCTCATTTCTGCTCATTTTACATAAGTAGATAGGTCTGTCCGTTTCTAATGTTATCAAGCGCCACTGTTGAATACTTCCGTGCTTCCAGTGCGTTGGAATGAGCGTTTCTTAATCAATCCACCAGAGGGCGCCTCTCTTAATTAACATACTGTCTAAATACCACGAAGAAGAGTTACGTTTTTTGAGAAGAAGAAAAAGAAAGTCACTAATAACACATATCTGAACCATTATGCAGTTCCACACCCTAGTTCAAATATCTCAAGTATTATCATAACTTGTGCAATAATCAATGCCATTATACTGTTAAAAATGCCATTTACACCTATGTTTGTATACAATTTGATGAAAATATAGTCATTCGGTAAAAAAAAAAAAAAAAAAAAAATCAAACATAGAACCAGTTCTGTCCCAAAGCTAAAATTTTGTGCACATCTTGAAACATATATGAAGACATGGTACAAATTTCAAAATTTTCATTAACTGGCCACATGGTAATTTGGGTGCTCAAATAAGGAGTGTTTTTGTGAAAAACTGAAATCAACCCATTTTATTCATTGCCTCACAGCAACACTTTTCATTGAAATGTAGTCTTTTTGCAGTATATTGTTGCATCTTGACCATAAGAATCCATGCAAAAAAAAAATCAGGTCTCTACATTCATCCATTATGGCACAGTGCAAGCCTGAAGAGAGAGGACATTTGGAAGAATTAGCCTTTTCGCTTGATTCCAAGGCCTCATGGACCAAACATGAAGGCACCTACAATTATTTTGATGCAAAATATGGTCTTTTCAGGGGGATTTCACCCCAGACAGTAAGTTTCAGCAGTGTGGCTTGAATACCTAAGGAGTTACAGCTCCTCAAAGTTGGCTGAAAAGCAAATTTGCAAAATAAAAAAAACCATTAATTTTCAAAGGGCTGAATCTCCTAAACTATTACAGAAATGACATTAAAATTTTGGATGTGTTTGTTTATCTGGTAGGTGAACAAATGTGTCAAATTGGTAAAATACAATCATAATAACATATAAATAATGACAACTCCAAATTGTTCTCTTTGTAAATGTAAAGATTTTCATATATTTACACTACAACAAAGTATAATTTGCAAAAAATGCAAATAACCTGAAATGGGTTAACAGAAGTATGTACAATTTTAACAATATTCTGCCTGTTACTCAATGTTTTGTGTGTTTGTAGATCCACTGTGATCTGTAAGTTATAATGTACATGTGTAAACTGAAGCGTAATATTGTTAAAATTACACTTATTTTTTGAGTTTGTTCATGTTATTCACATCTTTTGAAAGGAGCGTTTGTAGCTGTAAACCTTTTCATGATGTAAAATTAACTTTTTTTTTGCTCTAAAACATAGAGGAAAGTTTAGAGTTGACATTATTTATTTATAATTATGTTATTATTTTACTGGTGTGGCCTATTTTAGACCAATTTACCTGAATCTGGCCCCTGAACTAAAATGAGTTTTAGACCCCTGTTCTAAGGTGTGTTCCTATCTGACAATGTCACCTAAAAACCAAAGCAATAAAAGGGTTCTTTGACACTTATATATCAAAGTAAACAAACTGCATCAGCAGAGACGATATAAACCATAGAGCGCCTGAACCCATTCAACAGGTGGAAGATATTTTATCAGCCCTGCCACTCTGAAACAAGGTTATTATCGTGAACGAAAGCTAACGAAATAACGAAAACTAGAATTGACAAAAAACATTTTCATTAACTGAAATATTCATTATCTGAACCCACTTTATCCTCACTAGGGTCACGGGGGTTGCTTGGAGCCTATCCCAGCTACATAGGGGCGAAGGCGGGGTACGCCCTGGACAAGTCGCCAGTTCATCGCAGGGCTGAACATATAGAGACAATCACTCTCACATTCACACTTATGGGCAATTTAGATTAACCAATTAACCTATCAGTGCATGTCTTTGGATGGTGGGAGGAAGCCGGAGTACCCGGAGAGAACCCACGCAGACACGGGGAGAACATGCAGACTCCACACAGAAAGGTCCCACCCCCCGTCGACTGGTGTTGGAATCGAACCCAGGACCTTCTTGCTGTGAGGCACGAGTGCTAACCACTGCACCACCATGTTGCCCATTAACTGAAATAAATAAAACATATAATAAAAAGAAAAAAACGATTACTAACTGAAACTGTATTGTGTGTTTACAAAACTAACTAAAATGTATAAAAAGTATGGATAAAATACCCCTCGTTTTCGTCTTTGTCGATGTCGGATTGATACGAAATCGATTTATTTCGCTCTAGCAATTTTAGCTGCGCCCTGCGATGAACTGGCGACTTGTCCAGGATATACCCCGCCTTCGACCCTATGTAGCTGGGATAGGCTCCAAGCGACCCCCATGACCCTAGTGAGGATAAAGCGGGTTCAGAAAATGAATGAATCAATTTTAGCTGCTGGCACCAAACAGTCCATAACTTCTCGTCACTTGTCAATTAGTCAAATTCTGATCCCCACTCTACCTGGAAACATGGAGATTAATGTTTGGAGAATTCAGAATCCTGTCTGGGATTTATTTGAATACAACGGCGAAGAAGAGAAAAGATATGACAAAACTAAAATTAATACTAAAACTAAGCATTTAGAAAAAAAATGAAAACTAATAAAAACTAGCAAACTTGCTCTAAAAACGAATTAAAACTAACTGAATTAGAAAAAAAAAAAAAAAAAGTCAAAACTAAATAAAACTAAACTACAATGAAAAATCCAAAACTATTATAACCTTGCTCTGAAACACTCAAATATCCCACTCCACCAGCCCCTTCCAAGTAAAATCTAACTGTCAGCATATGAATCTATCAGTGATTCTTGGGCGAACATTTAAGAAGTAAAACTTAATGAAAGAGCTCATTCAGAGCAGTTGGCTCCGCTAATGACGCTGGCTGCTACAACAGACAAGCAGATGTCAAAGCAGTTTCCCAAATAAGAACTCAAATACGCTCAGTTGAGTTTTCCAGCTGGTATTTTTGACAGTGTCTCATTTAAAGCACCTGATTATCACCCACTGGACAGATAAACGGTGAGGTTGCAACGGGGGTTTTTCCTGTTATTTTGACGAGAAAAGGAGCTTGTACTGCCTCGAACACATTCATATTTAGCCTTTTATATATATATATATATATATATATATATATATATATATATATATATATATATATATATTTATACAGGGTGGGGAAGCAAAATTTACAATGAACATTTAGTTGTTTTTTTCTCAGCAGGCACGACGTCAATTGTTTTGAAACCAAACATATATTGATGTCATAATCATACCTAACACTATTATCCATACCTTTTCACAAACTTTTGCCCATATGAGTAATCAGGAAAGCAAACGTCAAAGAGTGTGTGATTTGCTGAATGCACTCGTCACACCAAAGGAGATTTCAAAAATAATTGGAGTGTCCATAAAGACTGTTTATAATGTAAAGAAGAGAATGACTATGAGCAAAACTATTACGAGAAAATCTGGAAGTGGAGGAAGCAACAAAAAAACGTACCAAAGCTTTTATTAAAGCTCTCCAATCCAAAATCCTAAAGGATCCAACCAAATCCATGAGAAAAATGGCAATTGAACTTGAGGTAGACAACAAGACCGTTAGAAATGCAGTAAAACATGATTTGAAGTTAAAATCTTACACAAGAACACCAAAACACTTGTTGACAACAGCAACAAATCCAACTTGAGCAATTTTTGGGAATCATGTTTATGGCCGCCTTCTAGCCCAGATCTAAACCCTCTGGATTATGTTATTTGGGGCGTTTTAGAACATGCTACCAATAGAACATCACACAGCAATGTCGACTTTCTTAAAGATACTATTAAAGAAGAATGGGAGAAGTTGTCAACCGAATATTTTTAGGAACACTTGCGCAAGTTTCAGGAAGCGTGTGAAGGCAGTTATTGAGAAAGAAGGAGGACACATAGAATAAAAACATCTTCTATTATGTCAGTTTTCTTGTGGTAAATAAATTCTCATGACTTTCAATAAACTAACTGGTCATACACTGTCTTTCGATCCCTGCCTCAAAATATTGTACATTTTGCTTCCCCACCCTGTATACATACTTCTTCGCTGGCAGTGTGAATATGCTTGAAGTGTACTGTAGCTGAAAAGGACTGACACTTGTTTTGAAGTGCAACATTCTGAAGTGTAGTTTGGCAACAGCAGCTCCTCCGTTCCCTTCAATGACTCAGCTTTAAGAGCCAATTTTAGCAGCACACTGTCTTGGGTTCATACAAGGTGATGAAAGTGTACTCCTCGACTGCACAACAATTAAAATAAATCGCTTCTATGAATTTTGGTGCAAGAACAAAACAAGTGAAGGGATGTTGAATAGTAATAATAAATAATGTTTTCGGCGCGGTATCATTAATTACACATTTGTTGTATAGCACCTATGTGAGTTTGCATTTTCATCCGTCGCGACAGTGTAAAAGCCCGTCGGTGCGTAACCCTGATGAAGCAGCCGGAGAGATAATCAAATCATTATAAATGAGAAACGTTATGCTTCGTTATGCTTCCCTTTGATAAATGCAATGCCTCATTTTTTCTGTGACAAATGCAGATTGCATTCAGTCCACGGTTACAGGTCGTTTCATGTGTGTTTAGCTTTGATTAACACTGGAACCAGTACATGCATTTACAATTTAATTTCCTGCGCAGACATGCAACGCAATTCTGATTTAAATACAGATGTGTGTAGACTAAAAAGTGTGGCCTTGTTTTAATAATGTGTCCCACATTTGACATTTACCACTGACAAAGAAAAGAAGTGAGCACAGATAAATATCTCTGAAATTTACTTGTCAACTGAGGATGGGGATTTGGCTGACAAGAACAAATGGGAAGCTGTGAGTTACAGCGGCTCAGCAGAAACAATGCCAGTGTAATCCTCAGCGGGTTTATTTGCCATTTAATGGGGGTGGAGTGTTAGGCGTTTTATTTAACCTCTGCAAATTGCATCAGTGTAATAAATATTTGAACATATAGCATTATTTCTGAGTAGCATAACCTGTAGTCATAGTGTTATCTGCAGGAAGCTATAGTCAAATATTTAATAATAATGTGTATATAGAAATAATGCAGACAGATTTCAGTCTGATATCTTAAAAAAACATGTCGTCCTGTTTTTTCCAGTGGTTTCATTGTGAGTCAGTTAACTGTCAACACCATTTCAGTTCATTATACTTTTGATAGTGTTTGAAAAGTCCTAGAAACACGATAAGGGGTATTGATTTAGGATTATTACTACATTATACGTACAGTAATCAGGCGGTGTTTGGTCACAAAGATTTATTAACCTTTTATGGGGCAAGTGACTATTTTTGGTAGTTTCCACACACATTACAAGACAGTGACAGCAACAGTTACAGTGAAGACAAGGAGGCAACGATCTCAGGTCCAATGTGGTCTACAGGACACTTTTATGTGCATCATTATTATTATTATTATTATTATTATTATTATTATTATTATTATTATTATTATTATTGTTAATATTATTGCTATTGTTATTATTATTATTTGGGATGTCCGATATTGGCTTTTTTGCCAAAAAACGATATGCCGATATTGTCCAACGCTTAATTTCCGATTCCAATATCTACCGATACCGCTGCCGATATATGTGGGATATTAAACTAATTTTAGGTAACATCACATATCTCCTGTCACGGAATTAACACGTCATGCCTAATTTTATTGTGATGCCCCATTGGATGCATTCTCAAATGCAACAAAGCTTTCAAAATGTAAACACTGTCTGTGCAAAGAATACATACTTCAACTTAAGTTGTGGAAAAAATGCCATATTTACTAATTTTCTCTCCGTCCCTCCTTGAGTCTATTACAGTGTGGCATCTCTACTGTACAATTTTGAAAACTGCATATTTCTTTCAGCTACAAACAATGCTTCATTTATGCGTCGGTAAATGCCGGCGAAATCAAGGCATTATTTTATCGGTTTTAATGATAGACAAAAAAAATGATAACAATATTCACCAATATTACATTTTTATGCCAATATCGGGCCGATAATATCAGTGCGCCCATATTATCGGACATCCCTAATTATTATTATTATTAGAATTTCTCATCTTCAGCGCCTGAAACAAAAAACAATCCCTTAATCCTTTATCAGGCAAGTGACTATTTTTGGTCATTTCTGCATACATTACCAGACAGTGACAGCAACGGTTTCAGTGAGGACAGTGAGTCAACAATTTCAGGTCCAATGTGGTCTACAGGGTCTGTAAGGTCCACCTCTGCATGAACAGTGAGTGTACCTGCTTTGTTAGGTACCATGAAGTAATGGTACTAATGTAAGGAATGATGTTCAAAGGGAGAATGTGGATGTGGACAGATGACTTATGTTGTTGTAATGTTCTAAAAGTGATGTTCTTTTCACCTTACATTGTCACCTTTTTGTATTTTTTGAATACACTTTAAGGATTTTTTTTTTTTTTGGCATCTATGGGTAAAGAACCAAATTTGGTGACTTCACTGATCTTGATTTTCTTCATGATAATACTTTTTTGTTTGTTTGTTTTAATTTCATAGAAGTCATACATTCTTGGTACTAATGTAAGGAATGGTGTTCAAAGGGATCATGTGGATGTGGACAGGGGTCTGGATCAGCACTTATGTTGGTCTAATGTTCTAAAATACATATTCCTTTCACCTTACATATGTTGTTTTTTTTTTTTTTTGGGGGGGGGGGGGTTTGGTTTTTGTTCCATTCCTTGTTTATTTGGAAAAGCATGTCATGCAAAACTTCCCTTTCCGGTACAGTTCATTATCCCCACATCAAATTTGAACGAAGATGCTAATCCGAGATTTTTAGTTGAATATATAGAACAAATAAAATAAAGAAAGACAGAAAAGTGGGCAGGAGGAGAGGGTTTACTCTGCTACTTCATCAACAAGATAAAACACACTATGATGTGTATGTTTACATTAACCTAAACAGAAATGTATATCATATATCGGCCAAAATTTACTTAGGGGGTCAAATGAGTGGCCATTTTTGTCAAAAAAGAAAAAAAAAAGTTGTAAGAAATGCATAGAACTGTGTTGAAATAATCCATTTGTGCACAGACTACTGATATTATTTGACAGTGGAAGCTATATTTTCAGAAATATTGGATTTGGAATAGCATGTGTATGTGAAAACTTCTGCTGGTGGACGGACATGACATTACCCATGATGCTCTGGTCAGTACCAGTACTTTATTAGTAATAAACTTCTAGACTTACTATTGCTAATTCTCCTCTTATTCATAAATGTTAGTATTGTGGATCTAAAACAATAACAGCTGACACAAAAACACAAAATGTGGCAGTGGACGGATGTGACATGGTTGTTACAGATCCCATCATACTGATGCTCGGCAGCCATGTCACCGTTTCCACAAATGATCCCTGTGCAAAAAATAGGATCAGAATTATTCATTGGATAGTTTATCATCATACTAAAGAGTAAATAACAATATAGAATTGTTATTTCTTTATAAAAATGCTTATTATTAGAAAACTGTTGATTTAAAAAGTGACGTGTGGCATTCTTAATGTATGTATTGGTGTAACATAAGCAGGATGGATCAGCACCATACTCCATATTGAAACCTGTAAAAATAAAACATGTGATATGTAGTATATAATCTTATAAGAAAAATTGGGGAATCTAAAAGAATAGAATATTTGTTTTTCAGGTAAATTCAGTTCAAATATAACTTGGCCATTTGTGACATGAAAATATAGCATTAATTGTGATGAAATTGGACATTTTTGAGCTGAAAACATAGTTCATATGACCATCAACATGTTTCAACAGAACTGAAATCCTGTAAATTTGCATAACTTGCATTTACCAACACAAAGTTCCTTTAGGGATTCACTTATATTGATTTCTTATGCACAAAGACATAAATAAGACCTCTAAGCAAATTTTAGCCGATACGTTTTCAGATAACCGATGTATTCAGTTCACATCAATTACAGATTTGTTTTTCTTATATTTTAATATATACACTTGTATTTTTATTTTTATTTTTTTTGCCATTTACAGGTAAGGAACCAAATATAGTAACTTCATTGACCTTGATTTTCAACATAACAATAACAAATTTTGAAAAATTTCCCAGAAGTAATAGTCTTGTTATGCCTTCTGATAGCACACTAAGGTTGAAATTTAGAATTTCAGAGTATTTATGAGTGCCTTATAAAGGGTTAAAGATATAAATAAACCATCACTATCTGGAATTAATTCACTGTAGTTTTATTAGGAGGAAAAAAGGAACAACATATTTTGCCTGGGGTTTCTTCATGTTTAATCAGCAAAATTACATTAGGATTACTGCATTACCCCAAGACGTAGCAGAAGTTTGAGATAGATACTTTATTAATCCCGAAGGAAATTCAAGACAGATATAGATAGTATAGATACATTTGGAACTAAATTAGTACTCATTCTTTTGTCAAGTGAAAGAACAGGTTCTGATTTGAGGCTGTTTCTGTTCAAACCGGGCCTCACACCATCCATGTCGGTATTAGTTCTCTGGTCTCAGGGTCAGGATCAGGGTTAAGTCTCCATCTCTTGTCTCCTTTGTCTTGTCTTGTCATTTCCTTCCCTACGTCTGTCATGCGTGACGTTTACCACTCCGTACACCAGAGGGTCATCTTGTCTTTATTTTCTCATCCCATCTATAGAAGCTGAACTCTGTCTCGATGCTGTAAATGCACCCAAAATGTAAAAACACGGCATGTTAACATCCTGCAGTGGCAGAACCGTGCAGTTGAAGTTGAAGTCTGACAGTGTCTAATATTAATAGCGAATTCATGAGTTAGCTGTCTAGAAAAATGGTTGTCTGTGTCAAAACAAGACAACAGTAAATACGAGACTAATTAAATGTTTTCTATCTTCTTTGGGAGATACAGTGTTTCTGCATTGCCGGATCTGTGATTTGTCTCGTCAAAATAATCCGTTTGTTTAAAAAATGCAATATTCAATGTTCAAGGTGTAGTTTGTGAAAAATGAATCCGATATTTACTTCAGTGACTCTGGGATGAAAGAATCATGAGGGTCATTATATGTTTACGTCCCCCCACTGGAGTGAATAGATTCAGGACCTGCTGATACTCATGACATAGATAGATACAACACCAGTCCCAAAAAAAGTTGGGACACTGTATAATAAGTAAATAATGGCAGATTAAACACCCACAGTTTATTCTTAATAGAACATAGGAAAGAAATCAATTGGTTGAACTGAGGAAATGTATGAATGTAATTCTGGATTTGGTTGAAGTAACATGTCTCTGAAAAGTAAAGACAGGTATCGTTGCCTCTAATTTTAATTGTGATGGTTAGTGTGATGTCACAAATCATTTCCGTGTCCAAAACCCTGCTGCTAACGTAAACAGCAATGGCTGCAGCCCAGGAATCGGTCACCTTTTTCACCTTTTTGACATCCTACTTTGCTGATTTCCCAAAGTCGGTTAAAAGAGTTATTAGACTTAGTTTAAAGTGGAAGTCTGGAAGGGAAAGTTCAGGCATGAAAAAAAAAGAGGAGCTACGAGGTTGAGGCTAGTTTGTAAATTTACACATTTTCATGTAATTTCACTTTTTTTTTTTTTTTACACTAAATCAGAGGAAAAATTTGGAATTGTCATTATTTGTAGGTTTTTATGGTCGTATTTTACTGATCTGACCTACTTGAGACTAAAGTAGGGCTTTTTATGGCCCCCTAAGTAAAACGATTGACTGTTAATATCTTCAGTGTAATTTTTTGCATTTCACAAATTCATCCTACGGGCCGGATTGGACCCTTTGGCTGGCCGGATTTAGCCCCCGGGCCACATGTTTGACACCTGGGCTTTAGGGCCACTTTTTTTTAAATCATCTTCTGCTAATAACTAATAAAAGCACTTGTCTTGTGAATTCAGACATAATGAAGACAGTATTTTTTTTTTTTTTTAAGTTCAACAGTGTGCATGGAGGCTTTGGAACAATAGTTTGTCATTTTTAAGATATTTTTAAAAGCAATTCCAAAGCAAAATCGGATGGGGCTTTATAACGTTAAAACTGGAACTGATGTGAAGTCATTAGACTATCTTGTGTTCTTGGTTTTTTGTTTTTTTTGTAATAGTCTGACAATAACTTTGTTCTCAAGGAGATAAGTTCTTCCTGTAGTTCAGAAGGTGAAGAAAGCACGTCGGAATATGAAGGATGGCGCACAAAGAGCATTAACATTTTAATTTTTTCAGAGTTCATGGCAGTAATACACAGCAGAACGTGGGCCGGGTCACACATTTCTCAGACGGTGACAGTCCAGACCTGACAGACTCTGAAGAAAGGCCAACAACAGTGCACGTCTGAGCCGCCCCTCCCGCCGCCCAAATGTTATAACCTTAACCACAGAGCAAGTGATAAAAAACAAGAGTGGTGAGAAGGTCAGCCAGGACTCAGCTGCATGTCCGGGTCTCCATTATCATACTTTATTAGAAGTGATACCTTCCGCTCTTTCAATTATATAGGGAAAAAGATTAGGACTTTTTCATTACATAGAGAAGGAGCTTTGGAAGCGGTCACACAAAATTGCAAAAAATTATCCCTGATAGTCGGCTCGCACAATTTTATACAAGGAGCAGCAAATTGTGTTTCCAGCTGCTGCTCATTATACTGGTGGATTGAGTCTGCCAATCACTCCACGCTGACCGTTCCCTCAGTGTTCAGAAAACGGATCAGTCCTGATTTAGAAATGACTACCCTGCAACACGCCGTCTTTACAGCGGCCCCCCTCCCCTCCGCTGGGATTGGACAACACCCCTGTGCAGCAGTGACCCATGATGCAAAAACCCATAACTGCTCACTATATAATAATAATAATAATAATAATAATAATAATAATAACAACTAGAAAAGCACTCAGAAAGCAGAGACCTCCGCCAAGGCAGATCAGCCCCCCCGCCCCCCCCCCCACCACCATTGCCACCAAAATTTAATCATTTGTTCCTTGAGCCAGAATCAATATTTCCTGAAAATTTCATCAAAATCTGCCCCCCCCCCCCATCAAAATCCTTCCGTAACTTTTTGAGTTATCTTGCTAACAGACAAACAAACACACACCCCCATCACCACCAAAGTTTGATCATTCGTTCCTTGTACCAGAAAAAATATTTCCTAAAAAAATTCATCAAAATCCTCCCCCCTCGAATCCAAATCCTTCCATAACTTTTTGAGTTATCTTGCTAACAAACAACCCCCCCTGCCAATCACCACCAAAATTTAATCATTTGTTCCTTGTGCGAGAATCAATATTTCCCAAAAAATTCATCAAAATCTGCCCCCCCCTCATCAAAATCCTTCCATAACTTTTTGAGTTATCTTGCTCACAAACACCAGCCCCCCCCCCCCTCCCGATCACCACCAAAATGTGATCATTCGTTCCTTGTGCCAGAAACAATATTTCCTTAAAATTTCATCAAAATCTGCCCCCCCCATCAAAATCCTTCCATAACTTTTTGAGTTATCTTGCTAACAAACAACACCCCCTCCCAATCACCACCAAAATTTAATCATTCGTTCCTTGTGCCAGAATCAATATTTCCTAAAAAAATTCACCAAAATCTGCCACCCCCCCAATCCAAATCCTTCTATAACTTTATGAGTTATCTTGCTAACAAACAAACAAGTAAACCCCCCACCCCCGATCACCACCAAAATTTGATCATTTGTTCCTTGTACCAGAATCAATATTTCCCAAAAAATTCATCAAAATCTGCCACCCCCCCATCAAAATCCTTCCATAACTTTTTGAGTTATCTTGCTAACAGACAAACAAAAAAATCCCCCGATCACCACCAAAATTTAATCATTTGTTCCTTGAGCCAGAATTAATATTTCCTGAAAATTTTTATCAAAATCTGCCCTCCCATCCAAATCCTTCCATAACTTTTTGAGTTATCTTGCTAACAGACAAACAAAAAAATCCCCCAATCACCACCAAAATCTAATCATTTGTTCCTTGTGCCAGTATCAACATTTCCTGAAAATTTCATCAAAATCTTTCCATACCTTTTTGCGCTATCTTGCTAATAGACAAACAAACAACCCCCCCCCCCCCCCATCACCATCAAAATGTAATAATGTATTCCTTGTGCCAGTATCAACATTTCCTGAAAATTTCATCAAAATCGTCCCCCCCCCCCATCTTCTGTTCTTCACTGCAATTTTCGAAGAGAAGGGTTTGTGGCAGCGCTCTAGCAGGTGCGCTGCCCGATGTCCCTAATCATCGAACTCAGTTTTGTTTGATGTACTTTGTACTGTCAAATGACAATAAAGGCTATTCTATTCTATTCTATTCTATTCTAACATTTCCTGAAAATGTCATCAAAATCCTTCCATAACTTTTTGCGTTATCTTGCTAACAGACAAACAACCCCCCCCCCCCGCCCACAATCACCACCAAAATTTAATCATTTGTTCCTTGTGCCAGTCTCGCCATTTCCTGAAAATTTCATCAAAATCCTTCCATAACTTTTTGAGTTATCTTGCTAACAAACAGATGAACAAACAGACAAACCCCAATGAAAACATAACCTCTTTGGTGGAGGTAATAATAATTGATTAAACTTCTATAGCTCTTTTCAAGGCACCCAAAGCACTTTACATTATTGATTCATTATTCATTCGCTCACACATTCACACTCTGGTGGTAGTAGGGCTGGACGATATTGGAAAAAACTGACATTGCAATTTTGTTTTAACCCTGCGACATATATTGCAATATGAAAAAAACACTCAGGAGGATATAACGGCTGTGTGGCGCCGACGTAAATGGTCAGACTAATTAGTTGTATTTCGTCTTGTTGTGGCAACAGGTGTACGGTGCAAGTGTCTCTATCCACTGTCTTTTATCACCACTATATTTTTTATTTTTCATTGTAAATCGTGTATTCCTCCATATTTCATTTCCTATATTTAATTTAGATGGTCATGAAAACGCAGAGTAAATTTGAAGGTTATACGAAAACAGAGAAAATTGAAGAAAAAGCGACTTTTTCAGCAAAGATATCATTAACTAAACAGAAAACCAAGTGTCTCCATCATCTGCTGTCATTAGTGGCTTTTCCATTCACCCTCAAATTGTGTAAACATAACTTACGCATAAAAATTTGCCTAATGGAAACATGACAATTTTGCCGAAAGTCTCATTTTTTGATTAAAAGTTTTTGCGCTGGCAAGAGGTGGTTTTTCAGGTGGTTTTCAGGTGCCAAATGGTATATCACGCAAAACTACAATGGAAAGACCTTTTTTCGCAACTAGAGTCAAGTGAATTAAAAAAACGGGTGTTGACGTACATTACAACGAGCAAATACGAAAAAGAAACATGTCACGGTATGTGTGGACACACCAGGAAACCCAATCATTTTTTAATTTAGTACGAGATCGAGAGGTAATATATAATAGTAATGAATATATCTGTAAATGAACACCATATTTACATTCGTCGCCATGTTTAGGGAATGACTTCTCGTGTCATCTCGCGATAATAAATAAACAAATCATCACATTTGTGATTTAATGGAAAAACTGACATAACGCACTTCTGTTTTTTTTTTTACATTTCGTAAATATCGGTAAAGTTTTGCGCAGATGTCCAATGGAAAAGCGAGTATTTACAGGTGAATCAATGTTGTAGAAGGTAACGGTGTTTCCACGGTAACTACAGAGCCTCTGAACATCCAAATGGGTCATATAAGATGACCATGAAAAGACGACAAACTGCACTTTACACTAATTATTGACGTGTATTGGTAGGATTAGTGGATCAACAGGTATTAAACAGTTTAGATCAGTTGGTGTCTTTGGTTGCTGGTGGTGGTTTTGGTCTTTATGGGTTAAGACCTTCAGTGTGAACATAGCATTAGAGAAGGTATAAGGACTTTGGTCATCTGGGTTTGGACATCTGCTTAGGTGGGTCAGGTCCAGCTGGGAGGAGGCCCCGGGGAAGACCTCATACATGCTGGAGGGATTATATCTCTGCTGGTCCGGTAATACTTTGGCATCTCCATGGAGGATGTGGTGGTGGAGGAGGTGACGGGGGTTATGGAGGTCTGGTCTTAGGCTGCTGACCTCTGACCTGGACTGGGATAAGCAGCAGATGACAGATGGATGGATGGACTTTGAAGGAAAATACTAACTGAAAAGACAAAAATGTAGCCTGTAATCTCTTATACTTCTCCAGTTTTTTTTTTTTTTTGTTTCTTTTTAACCCTTTCATGCATGAATTATGAGAACCTTAATGGGTCCAAACGCAGTAATGTCCCGTCAGAGAGAGAACTTTAATTGATTGCCATTCCAACGTTTATTTCAGTATAAAGTAGCTCCTCGTTTTGGATAATCCCTTATGATCCAACTAAAGCAAAAATTGAATTTAAAAATAAAAATGTGGGTCAAATTGTCTCTAAAATGTTTCTTCATAGAGATTTTGAATACTGTTTTTTGACTCTAATCAAGTTATTTTTCCTAGTGTTTTAATTCCTCTTTAGGCATTTACATTTTTTTTATGAACCTATTTTTCATGGAGTTGCAAAAATATCCCCTCATGTATTTAATTTTTGATGCAAAAAAACATGTATTTACTGATATATTGTGTGACAATTATGAAAAAATTTTTTTCAATGCTGCTAATCTGGTGTTTTGTCATATTTTAACATACTCTAAATTAGTTATTACTCACTTTATGGAGATAATATGCCAAAAAAGAAACTTTTTGTTTCAGAAAAAATGGTTAATTACAGTCTATTAACAATAACAAGCAATTGATTTACACTCAAACTTGTTAGTGCAGATCAGGTTTATCAAAAACAGCAAAGTTACACTAATGGTATGAATTACAGTGTATGGGATAATGTATAGGCATCCACTGTGTCGGCTGATATGGAACTAAAACAACGAAATCCATGAATATGAGATGAGAACAGCTGTAGAATAGCTGTCCACTGTAGTGACCACTATGCATGAAAGGGTTAAGTATTTCCTGCTGCTGTGGTGTTGTTATTTAATAATTTCAATATATATTTTTATACCTTGTGCCTACACTGAAAGAGAGCAACCCTTAATTTCATTGTAACTTTTTTTTTTTTTCTACAATGATAAATAAACAAACTCAAACTTAATTCCATCTTGATTTTCAAATCCACATTTGTTGATTTACTTTACTTTATTATATTTTATTTATCGTGTTTAATCATTCACTTATTGGTTGTATTTATTATTTGTGCATCACAGAGCTCAGATAGTGATTTTTTTTAAAAATCCTGTTTGCATAACTTGTTATCCTATTATCTACTAGGCTACATCTGCCTTATCGTGTTATCTACATTAGAACAATTAACTAGTTTCCGTTATCTTGTGCAACCAAGTTAATTATTTTGTCGGAACAAGATAATTAACTCGCTGGAACTAGATAATAATAATGAGTGCACAACATGAAAAATAGTACCTTTCAGGATGATAGAGGCTCTGTACGACTTGGATATTCAGTGCGGCTGTTAGATTACAGTTAATCACTATAAATATAAACTTTGTAGTTGTCATTATTTCTAGGTTATTATTTACCTCCGTCAAGGAGGTTATGTTTTTGCCAGGGTTTGTCTGTCTGTCTGTTTGTCTGTCCGTTAGTGTGCAACATAACTCAAAAAGTTATGGACATATTTTGATGAAATTTTCAGGGTTTGTTGGAAATGGGATAAGGAAGAAATGATTAAATTTTGGTGGTGATCGGGGGTGGAATGGGGCCCACGGGGGGGGCCACTGATCAGCCATGGCGGAGGTCTGCGCTCTCCGAGTGCTTCTAGTATTATTATTGTACTGGTTTGGCCCAGTTCAGAACATATATACAGATCATATAACAAACAGACCACAAGAAAAAAAAGTTCATAAGACATGGACATTAGGTAAAACAAAGACGGGTGCAAACAGAGGGCTATTTACAGGTGTGTTTGTGTGTGTATATGCACAGGGTGGGGAAGCAAAATTTACAATACTTTGAGGCAGGGATTGAAAGACAGTGTATGACCAGTTAGTTTTATTGAAAGTCATGAGAATTTATTTGCCACAAGAAAATTTACATCATAGAAAATGTTTTTATTCTATGTGTCCTCCTTCTTTCTCAGTAACTGCCTTCACACACTTCCTGAAACTTGCGCAAGTGTTCCTCAAATATTCGGGTGACAACTTCTCCCATTCTTCTTAAATAGTATCTTTAAGAAAGTCGACATTGCTGTGTGATGTTCTATTGGTAGCATGTTCTAAAACGCCCCAAATAGCAGAATCCAGAGGGTTTAGATCTGGGCTAGAAGGCGGCCATAAACATGATTCCCAAAAATTGCTAAAGTTGGATTTGTTGCTGTTGTCAACAAGTGTTTTGGTGTTCTTGTGTAAGATTTTAACTTCAAATCATATTTTACTGCATTTCTAACGCTCTTGTTGTCTACCTCAAGTTCATTTGCCATTTTTCTCATGGATTTGGTTGGATCCTTTAGGATTTTGGATTGGAGAGCTTTAATAAAAGCTTTGGTACGTTTTTTGTTGCTTCCTCCACTTCCAGACTTTCTGGTAATAGTTTTGCTCATAGTCATTCTCTTCTTTCCATTATAAACAGTCTTTATGGACACTCCAACTATTTTTGAAATCTCCTTTGGTGTGACCAGTGCATTCAGCAAATCACACACTCTTTGACGTTTGCTTTCCTGATTACTCATATGGGCAAAAGTTTGTGAAAAGGTATGGATAATAGTGTTAGGTATGATTATGACATCAATATATGTTTGGTTTCAAAACAACTGACGAAGTGCCTGCTGAGAAAAAACAACTAAATGTTCATTTAGGGCTGCTCGATTATAGAAAAAAAAAAATCACGATTATTTTAGCAATAATTGAAATCACGATTATTAAAAACGATTATTTGTAAACCTTAAAGTTGTTTATTTTTTTCTTGCAAAACAATGTAAGATATACTCTTTAAATATAAATAAAGCTTTTAACCATTAAAACAAAGTATGTTCACTTTTGTACGAAACAAAAAAATCTTTGAATGCAAATAAGTGTTCTGTAAATTCAAAGTATGTTTCCTTTTGTAAACAAATAGTGCACTGGAATGAAACTGCTCTAGACTTGCCATAGAACTGTAGCAATAAAAAAAAAAACCCACGTAAAGTGCAAATTATAAATTCAAGTATGTTCAATGTAGTATGAAACATTGTAAATTCAGTGGCGTGCCGTGAGGTTTCAGTTAGGTTAATACGGGAGTTGCAGTGTAAAGAGATTCGGAGACTGACGATTGCATTGCGGACGAAGTTGTAGACGGAGTTTTTATGTGTTTTAGTTTTTCATAAGATTATGATAAAGGTCGCGGTGGTTAAACTTTAGATGGTTAAAAAGGTTTGCTGTGTTACCGGTCGGTGCGGACACGACTACGAAACACTTTTTGCACGTAATGGGTTTTTGCTCTTCATCAAACCCAAAGTGATTCCATACAATTGAATTGGACTTGCCTTTTTTGTTTACCAAGCACTTCTGCTGCGATTCTCCTGCTATTTTTCCAGACCGCTAGGTACAGCTGTCCTCTTGGGGTGGACCTGCCGGCTAGCAGGCAGCTGTAGCTTAGAGGGGGGTGGGGCAGAGCAGCTCATGGTAGCTTGCGTGCGCGTGAATTAAACAACTCAAAATTAATAATCGTTTTTTCCCGATTACATAATTTTTGTAATCGTTGCGTGTAATAATCGAAATCGTAATTGAATTTCGATTAATTGCACAGCCCTATGTTCATTGTAAATTTTGCTTCCCCACCCTGTATGTGTGATTATTTATGGTTATTTTGTGCGAGCTGGGCATATTCATGTGGAGACAGAAGAGGGGATGAAAACAAAATGGACAGTTTAGTAAGTACAAGCATCCCTTATCAAAACATTAAATAATTGATTCTTCATGTTATAGTGAACATGGGAATGTCAGTTGGAGTATGTCACCTATTTCCAGTGACATTAACACAGTGGTTCTTAACCTGGGTTCGATCGAACCCTAGGGGTTCGGTGAGTCAGTCTCAGGGGTTCGGCGGAGGTCAAGACACACACTGGACTCATTAGTCGGGTGTGTGTGTCGGGCTAGGTCCGTGTATGTAAACAAACGGCTTCGGAGACTCTTTCTCTGATTGACATCCAATATACGCGGTGTATTGTTGTTGCTTATAGCACTACAACACATCCGGAAGTGTTTATAATCTCTTCCACTCGTCTGACGATGAATTATTTGAGTATTTTCCACAACGTTGTTATGACTTTTGCTACTTCCTGTTAACCACAGAGGCAGCCATGTGTAGTGTTTGTTTACATTTTTCGGTCACCGCATTGGTCAGTTACAATCATGTGACAACCGACGCACCGTCGCGGATGGAGAAATCGTATTACGCTGAAGCCGAGCTAGTGCCGTAATAAAACAATGATCACAAAAATACTGAAGGAGGATAACGAGAACTTTTTTTATACACTACATGCAGTTATCTTTTTTTATGTCAAAATTGCGTGGTTCGGAAAGTTCGGAGCGAGATGAAACGAACACCGGGTTGACCTGACGGCCTACATATGATTCGTGATGACACGCCCCGCTTGGCCATCACTGGCTGCAGGTGATCACAAGGTTAAAAATTAAAACCATTTCAGTGTGGTAGTATTAAAAAAGGTCATGTCTTTGTGAAAAGGTGTGGAATTTGTTGTGAGTTCATGCACTGTATTGGTTTTGTTCTTTGAACACAGTGATGTTAATGCACGGTTCATTTTGTGCACCAGTAAAACATATGCCTGTGTCTTGAATTTGAAAAAAATCACATTTTGTTTTTTAATGAAGAAGGGTTCGGTGAATGCGCATATGAAACTGGTGGGGTTCAGTACCTCCAGCAAGGTTAAGAACCACTGCATTAACATTTTATCAACTTAATTCCAACCCCACCTGGTTTCTATTTACCTACTGAATCATAACACTCTCACAAAACTGCCTGTTATTACTTTATTTCATCGCTGTAATGATAGACTCTCTTCCTGCTCTGGTTATAAATGAGGTCATGTGGATAAGGGTCCACATATAGACTGAAAACACCTCCATAATCATATCTAATTGTTCTATCAACCTTATCATAATTTGCAGAGTTCTACAGTCAAACTAATTCATCCGAGCTTCCCCCACATGAATATCGAGTCGCCTACAGTGAAAAGTTAAAGGAGGAGAAAAAAAAAAAAAAAAGGGGTGATTTATTTTTAAAAACTTGAAATAAATTCGAGCATAGCACAAAAAGTCCATATCGCCTCAGACAAGGAGACTATCAAATTACTTTTTCTGCAATATTGCAGTTTAGACTGAAGAAACTTATCTGTAACAACTGCAAACCTTTCAAAGCAGCAGGCCATAGAAGATGATAATTTGAATTTTAATGGGAAACAAATTTGCTTTGTGTTACTTTACATGATAAGAGAATAAAATAAATGGACACAATTAGCAGTATTTAATATCAACTTAGCCAGTAGCTGTAGTGGCAGTTATTGTATTGTGCAGATATTCATGGTCTATGTCAGTGTGGTTTAGAGCTGAAATGAGATTTACATTAACCCTTTCATGCACGAATTATGAGAACCTTAATCAAAAAATTTTCCTGAGTGTTTTTATTCCTCTTTAGACATGAAAAAAACAATGCGATTGAAAATGTTCTTCTGAAAAATAAATTTAAAAAATAATGATAAAATAAAAATAATTTAAAAAAAATTTAAAAATACATAAAAAAATTATAATGGAAAAAAAAAATCTTATGAACCTATTTTTCATGAAGTTGCAAAAATGTCCACTCAACTGGACACCATGCATTTAATTTTTGACGCACAGAAACATGTATTTACTGATAAATTGTGTGAAAACTATGGGGAGGGCTTGTGATTCTGGGGGTTTATGCTCAGGAGAGATCTACATAATGTTACCAATTCATGTCAGAAAAGATATGTAGTGTCTGAAAACTTTAATAAAGATATGTGTAAAAAAAAAAACAAACAAACAACGAAAAGAACAACAAAATCCATGAATATACAAGAGAACAGCTGTAGAATAGCTGTCCACTGTAGTGACCAGTATGCATGAAAGGGTTAAGTTCACAGGTATTTTGGGTTCAGTTTCTTTGCATGGTAGTGAAATAAACCTAAATAGTGAAGCACAAGGTAAATAAATGATACAGAAAATGCCTAGAATAGCATAGAATACAATAGGCTTTATTGTTATTACACAGGTAGTGCAATGAAATTACAATGATTATATAAAACACAATAAAATACACATATATTAAAAAAACAAAAGATATATTAGACAGACTGATATTAAACTGGGAAATTGTTTAAACTAGCGCTATCAAATTATAAAAAAATTATCAGATTAATCACAGGGTTGCTGTGGATTAATTTTGATTAATCACGATTAAAAATAATTCATTTTTAATCTATATTAATCGTGTTTCATTTTGCATGAGCAAACAGATTCAAGAAAGAAGGTAATAAATATGCACTTGTGTTTGTTGCCAAAGCTGGGCGACGCATTCGCTAAGTGGTAGCAGAATCCCTGACGAACGTTTGCTTCACGTTAATGTGGGATTTTAAAGGGGTCATATTTTACTAAACCCACTTTTGTTAGTCTTTGGTTCATTTATTTGTGTATTTTGACCCTAATAGTTCATAAAGTTTGAATTTGAACCCTCCAGGTGCTGCAAAGCTACCTTTATATTTATTTTGACAAAAATCGAGTGCATTTCTACAACCCGTTTTAATTCCTGCTTAATTTGTTACATCTATAACTAGTTACGCCACGACATTTGCACATATATGGTCAAGACTTTCGACGAACATTTCTCCGAGTACGACATAATTGTTTATCAGCAGCAGCGGTTGTAGTAAAAACTGAAAATATGTCCAAACTTTGAGCCGATTGCCTAAAATGTTCAGTTGTTGGTTGAATGGGACAGAGCAGCACAGCCAACAACCTGAAGGGGGTGGGGCCTAAAGTGGCTCATTTGCATTTAAAGGGCCAGAGCTCAAAACGACCTTTCTAGTGTCATTACTCAGAAATAGGGTTGAAGATGGACCTGTGGAGTTGAATTAATGGAGAATTCAGACCCAAGCAGAGCATTTACAGTTTATGGAGACCACAGGGAAATGTTTTAAAATGCATAATTCCATTAAACAAAAAAAAAAAAAAGCAAAATATGACCCCTTTAAGCTGGAAGTGCTTCAGTGAAAAGAAAACTCGTGTTCATTATAACTGACAAGTACACAAAATATTTAATAACAGGCGGAATATTGTTAAAATTGTACTTAATTCTCATAAAACAATTCAGGTTGTTCATATTTGTTCAGGTTATTCACATTTTTTTTTGTGAAATTCTACCCTGTTTTAGTGTAATTACATGAAAATATTAATATTTACAAAGAAAGAAATTTGGATTTGTGAGTATTTGTAGATTACTATGATAGTATTTGACTGATCCGACCCACTTGAGGTTGAATTGGTCTGAATGTGGAACCTGAACTAAAATGATTAATATCTTAGTGTAATTTTTGCATTTCACAAATTCATCCCGAGGGCCACATTGGACCCTTTGGCGGGCCGGATTTGGCCCCCGGGCCGCATGTTTGACACCTGTGGAATAATGTATGCACTTCGAGTATGCGTTCATAGACAAGCACTATATAAATCTAATCCATGATTATTATTATTATTATTATTATAGTGATGGAGTCAGCTGCAGGATCATCCGTTCACCTCTGCTTCAGTCCTCACACCCACTGTATTCGCTTTTCTACCTTCAGCTTTGATACGGCTGTTGTTTGATGTAACCCCCGACTCCGTTTTTTTTTTTTTTCTTCTTCACATTGTTGGCCCTTATCGTTTCTCCTTTAAAATGGGCCAGTGTGTGCTGCCGTTTTAATTTCAAGCTTATTAAAAACAGAGCTGAAACTGAGGGAGAAGTATTAAAGGGTAGAATTAGCATGTGGAGACAATCCTCTGTGAAATTACTGCAGACGAGGGCAGCTGAAGTTACCTTCACCAACGCGCACCGTGTCAAGCCCATTCAGTGTGTTTACCTGTTTCCCACGAGTCATAATTAACCCGTCACTCACACCTGAACCCTTTGTAATCACATCAATATGAAGCAAGGCTATCATTTTTCATACGTAATCAGGAAAAAAATCATTTAATTTACGTAGGTGCGTGGATTGAGTCACCGGAAAAGCACCAGAAAATATTGCTAAATGAAGTGATTGTGTGATTTTGAGGTAAATCTACTCGTCTTTCAGGTATCGCAACATAAGATACGCTTTAATCCACATGAGCAAACGCCGTCGGGAGTGCTGTTTTTTTACTGTACGGGCTTTTATTTCAGGACAGAGAATGTTCCAGCCCGAAGGCATGTTGTGCACATTTACGAGTCCGTGTTTGGTCTTTTAAGAGCGTGTGATATTTACATGATTCGATCCTTTCAAAGCATGCAGCTCCTCTGTAGATGATATTGGAAATGATGTGCCTCGTCTTCGATACCGATCACCCTTAAGCAACAACAACAACATAAAAAAAAAACAGATTTCATTCCGACCTATGTTTGTTGCTCACTGTGCGATATGCTTTCTGTCTGCAACGTAATGATTTTATGTACGTCAATTTGTGATGTTGAACCGACGCAGAAAAAAAAAAAAGAAAGAAAAAGACAAGATCAAATCAAAGCAAAGCGAGACCTCGGTGAATTATTTACAGAATAGTCTGTTCTCAGTTGAACCTGAACTTTTATTGCATTTCAGTTTTTGTATCGTGTTTATGAATAAGTGGAGCAGATAGAAACAACAATCAGATATATATATATATATATATATATTTTTTTTTGTATTACTTATGATACTTGTGACACATTGTACTTCACCTCGTCAAATGTAGTACTTTTTACTCCACTACCTTTGTCTGATGTCTTCCAGAATACTTTTTACATCCTGTTTTTGTCCAATGATAAACATGTTTCACCAGATATTGTTACCTCCACCAGCAGGTATTGTGATTAGGGATGTAACGATATGAAAATTTCATATCACGGTTATTGTGACTAAAATTATCATGGTTGCCATTATTATCGCAGTATTATTGAAATTGTGCTCAAAATTTTCAAAAAGTACTAATACACACACTGAAATAATATAATCAAGTTGTATTTTTAAATAAATAAATAAATAAATAAAATAAAATAAAATAATAGGCACAACATACCTTCTGTTGGCAGAAACATTCAAATATTAACCCTTAGTGGTCTGAGCCTATTTTGTCCGTTTTTCAGTATTTTTGATTTTGCCTTTATATACTATACAAACAAATATACCCAAATATACCCATATTTGTTAGTTTTTTTCAGCACAACTTCATCTATATCATTTGTCTATTTCTTTTTCACTTCAACCTACTATATCAACACAAAAGGCCAGAAAACACACACAAAAAAAAAAGTTCAATTTGAAAAATGTATATATTTTATTGCATAAATAACACAAAGATGCTTAACGAACCTTTTCAAAGACTTTAGAAGTGAATATTGGTTCCAAATATTAATTGAAATTAAAATTGTAATCAATTAAAACTATACTCAAATATTTGTTTTATAAATGTTTGTATTTTTTTTTTTTTTTTTTTTTTTGGTTTGTTTCTGCTTTTTTTTTTTTTTTCTTCTTTTTTTGGGGGTTTGGTAGGTTTGTTGTGTAATTTGTTTGTATATGTTGTGTCTGTGTGGTTCCCTTTGTATCGGTGCATGTTTGTGTAAATGTATAATTTGAAATAATAAAAAAATAAAATAAAAAATTATAATAATAAATTAAATAAACAAACCCTGAAAGTGTATTTAACAAATACAAAAAGGTGACAACAACATAAGTCATCTGTCCACATCCACATTCTCCCTTTGAACATCATTCCTTACATTAGTACCATTACTTCATGGTACCTAACAAAGCAGGTACACTCAGTGTTCATGCAGAGGTGGACCTTACAGACCGTGTAGACCACATTGGACCTGAGATTACTGACTCACTGTCCTCACTGCAACTGTTGCTGTCATTGTCTTATAATGCATGCGGAAATGACCAAAAATAGTCACTTGCCCGATAAAGGGTTAAATCCATATCTAGTATATTTAAACTCGTTTTCTCCGGTGCCTGATAGCTCCCAGTGTCTGTCATTCAGCTACAACCATGATGTATACATTATCCCGGACCGGACCAAATGACTTAATTCTCTCTAATGTTCCAGATTAATGTACATTTTCGCTGGTTTCCATTATGTTTTTTGGCAGCGGAAGCCATTTTCAGGACTGAATGGTTCATTTAAAGCAGAAGATGAATCGGCAAACATCCCATGTAACAGATTTCCGTGGTGTTTATCTCCTCTGCTGTCACACAGGCTGCAGACACTCAGGGATTCTCAGGGTTGCATCATGTTCGTCCTGTTTCATCTCTGTTCAGTCGAGGCCTGTTGTATTTGCTATAGTACACTCTAAAAAGCTGACAAACTTAACTAATTTTCTATTTATACAGCTAAACCAGGGGTGTCAAACATGAGGCCCGCCAAAGGGTCCAATCCGGCCCGCGGGATTAATCTGCAAAGTGCAAAAATTACACCGAAGATATTAACAATCAAGGATGTCGAAGTCGTTTTTGTTCAGGTTCCACATACAGATGAATGTGATCTCAATTAAAATAGTAGCATAAAAACCTATAAATAATGACTCCAAATTTTCTTAGTTTAATGTGAAAAACATAATATTACATTACATCTATAAATAAGTAATGACAACTCCAAATTTTTCTCTTTGTTTTAGTGTAAAAACTTACATTAACCCTTTCATGCACGAATCATGAGAACCTTAATCAATTTTTTTTCCCTGAGTGTTTTTATTCCTCTTCAGGCATGAAAAAAACAATGCGATTGAAAAATTTCTTCTGAAAAAAAAAAAACAAAAACAAAAACATTAAAAAAAAAAAAAAATCTTATGAGCCTATTTTTTTATGAAGTTGCAAGAACATCCACTCAGCTGGACACGACACGTTTAATTTTTGACGCACAGAAACATGTATTTACTGATAAATTGTGTGAAAACTGTGGTGAGGGCTTGTGATTCTGGGGGTTTATGCTCAGGAGAGATCTACATAATGTTACCAATTCATGTCAGAAAAGATATGTAGTGTCTTGAAACTTTAATAAAGATATGTGTAAAAAAAAACAACAACAAAAAGAACAACAAAATCCATGAATATACAAGAGAACAGCTGTAGAATAGCTGTCCACTGGAGTGACCACTGTGTATGAAAGGGTTAAATGATGAAAATATTAACATTTACAAACTACACTGGTCTACAATTTTTTAGAAATGATTTGCTTCAGACATTAAATGTGCTAAATGTTACATATTTTAATAAGATTAATTGGAAAATAAATGACAAAAGTGCCTGTTTTCTGATGTTTTCAAGGTATATGATTAAGTGTTATTACACATATATATTGGTTTATGTACATTTATATAATAGTTTCATAAATCTTCCACTAAATAGAACCTGTAAAGTGAATGTATTCTAATGTGCAGACAGTGTTTTGAAGTAGATCTTGTCGCTCTGAGACAAATATTCCTTTTGAGTCAAACCCATTCTCTCGTTAATTCTTGAATTTCACATTTAGACCCAAGGCTGTATCTTGGAAAGTTCAGCCAACCAGCATTTTTGACTTGACTTTTCTTAATCAGTGACTCTCATGTGGTAAAATTTCATTACTTTTATTCTGGAAGTATTTTCCTTGTAGACCAGTGCTATCCTTTAACAATAAAATGTGACAAACCTGACATTTTTACAGTGAAATTTTAACATTATTCTTCCTGTTATTAAATATTTTGTGCCTTTTGTATATCCAATTCGTAATATGCGTATGTATAAATGGTAAGTTAAGGTGTAATATTGTTAAAATTGCACTTATTTTTCTCAAGAAATTTCTTTTTTTTTTTTTTCAGGGTATTCACATCATTTTTGTTTGGATAGTTTGCAAATGTACATATTTTTATCATTTAATTTTGATTGCACTAAAACAAAGAGAAAAATTTGGAGTCATCATTATGTACAGGTTATTATGCTATTGTTTTACAGGTGCGGCCCACTGGAGATCAATTTGGGTTGAATGTGGCCCCTGAACTAAAATAAGTTTGACACCCCTGAGCTGAACATTGATCAAATATTGACTTACTAGTGGCGTAGTAACGATTGCAAAATACAGATGAATGTCACCCCTAGTAGTCAAATAGTTGCAACTAATTCCTAGTGATTTCTCATTAGTATTTTTACTTGAAATGTCATCTCTGTTCTTAATTTTTCTGAGGGATGAAACTGAGTAACACATCGCAATCACTTCTTCAAGGCAAGTTTATTTGTATAACACATTTCATGTACAGGACAATTCAAAGTGCTTTACATAAAACGTAAAAGCATCACAGGAGAGGCATAAAAATACATTTAAGATGGGAGAAACTTGAAATGTAAAACATTAAAATTAAAATAGACATTAAAATAATCAGCAATAAAATGTAATTTTAAAGTTAATTTAAAAGACATTATTTAAGAGTTTTTAAGTTATATTATTATATTATATTAAACTTCTGGTATCCCATCCAGCAAAGCCCTTACTAAGCACCAAGTGTGCCTGTTTTGCACACTTGTGGAATAATGTCAAAAAAATTTTCATGCAGTTTGTTTTTAATTCTTTTACACTTTTTTCTATTTCATCAGCTTGAGCCGTAAATAAAAATACCAAATACTCAATAATTGTCACATTTTTTAACCCTTTAAATGCTGTGTTTGTAATGTAAACAAACCATTTTTTTGGATGCAAAAAACAAAACAAAAAAAACAATTTTTCAATATACTACATAAAAAGTGGATCACATATTATTTGATTTTTGCAGTCTGGCATATGTCAGTGATTAACTCCAACATAGGTTAATTTGCATTATTATTTTTGGCGCTAGGTCAAATGTTCAAAAATACTAGCATCTTTCACCAAGTGTGCATAAAATGCACACCTATAAATCAAACTATTAAATATTATATATTGATTAATTTTTCTGTTCTAATTTGATTTTATTTTTGTAAATCAAAATCAGCCCTAATCATACATATCAAATAATCATTCATTTTACATTTTTTAAACCCTTTAAAAGATCTCTTTTTATCATGATGTCACTACATTTTTTGATGCAAAAAACACAAAATATGTTTTGTTTTGTGTTTTTTTCCAAATACTACATAAAAATTGGATTACATATTATTTGATTTTTGCAGCCTGGCATATGTCAATGATTAACTCCAACCTTAACATTAATAAATTAATTTCGACCCTCACCTCTCAAACGAAGCCCAGATATCAGTAAAAGCAGGATTTATGCTGATTTATGGTTCTAATGGAAGAAATAGTGCATTTTAGGCACACTTGGGAGACAGATGCTAGTCTTGTAATTTTCTTTTGTTTACAATGTGCACATTTTAGTTGGTGGCCACAATTTCAAAGATCATGCAAAAATGAACAACTTTTAATTCTAACCTTATTTAAATTATGAAAAATAATGTGAAGTTTTTTAACACGAAGTGCAAAGTGTGCCTAAAAGGCGCACCCGGATACTGGAGGGTTTATATTTAAGAGAAAGCTGCAGTAAACAATGTTTTCAGGCCTGATTTAACCCTTTCATGCATAGCGGTCACTACAGTGGACAGTTATTCTACAGCAGTTTTCTTGTATATTCAAGGGTTTTGTTGTTTTCGTTGCATATCAGCCAACACAGTGGACACTTATGTACCATCCCATACACTGACATTCATACCATTACTGTCTTTTTGCATATTATCTGCATGAAGTTAGTAATAACTAGTATTAGAGTATGTTAAAATGTGAGAAAACATCAGATTAGCTGCATGAAAAATGTTTTTATTTCATAGTTTTCACAGTATTTCATTTTCTGATGAGTTTTAAATATGTTTTTTGTTTTGTTTTGTTTGTTTTTGCTTCAAAAATGAAATGCATGGTGTCCAGCTGAGTGGACATTTTTGTAACTTCATGAAAAATAAATCCATAAAAAAATTTTCAGTCGCATTGTTTTGTTTTTTATTTTTTATTTTTTAATGCCTAAAGAGGAATTTAAAAAAACTCAGGAAAAAAATCTCAACTAAGGTTCTCATAATTCATGCATGAAAGGGTTAAATGACCATCTGTATAAATGCTCTTGGATTCCTTTTTTTTTTTTTTTTTTTTAATATTTGGGATCTAGGTTTTATAAACATGATGAACATATACATCAGAGTCAGAACAGTCTTTACTGTCATTGCGTGTGCAATAAAATTAGGAGTGCTACTCCCGTCAGTGCAACAATATGAACAAAAAATCAATACATAAGAAAATAAGAATTGAGTGAAAATGAAAATCACAACAAAATAAAAAGTAAAATAAAATAGAATATTAAATTTTGCAGAAAGCCAAATAAGAATAGATCAAAAGAATGATAAACAGGGTTTTTTTAATTTATTTTTGATTTGTACATGCTTAATGAAATGCCTAGTCATTTTTTCATTTTCTGACTGTGGATTCTCAGTTGAATATGAAAAGAACAAATGATACACGGATTCTTCTAGTTTCCTCATGTTGTTTTAGTGCTTTTTCTCTGTTATACTTTGGGGTCAGTGTATCTTTTGGTAACTGGATTTTCTTTTCAGAAACAAACAAACAAAAAAAAGCGGTTAATTGTTTTTTGTTTGAAAATAGAATAATTAAAATTTCATTTGAAGGTGTTTTTCTTTAGTGTCAAAACAAATAACGCAAATTTAAAAAAAATGGATTGATTTTTGTTTTCTCTTTCAAAGAACAAAAAAAACAGTTACTACCTGACAGAAAGGGAAAAACAGACCAAAAATGCCTGTTTTATTTATTTATTTATTTATTTTTTCATTTTCTGAGACTGAATGTTGTCATTTTCAAGGAGAGAGCGCTAATGCCTGGGTCACAAAGATTCTTACGAATGATGGGTTTTTTCGAATCTTCCAGTTCACATGAAACCTAGAGTTCGTAGACATTCGTGGAGGGAGCATGTCGATGATGTCCAGATTTCGGGACAGGCGTTTTTGGTCCATTTTTCCCTTTCTGTCAGGTAGTAATTTTCTTTTTTTTTTTTTTTAAATGTAATTAGAAAGAGAAAACAAACATCAATCAATTGTTTAAATTTACTTTATCTGTTTTGACAGTGAAAAAGAAAAACACCTTGAAATGAAATTTTAATTATTCTGTTTTCAAACAAAAAACAATTAATCACATTTTTTTCTTTTGTTTTTGAAAAGAAAATCCAATTACCTAAAGATACACTGACCCTTCGGCTGGTGAAGTGTGCTATTTTGCAGCTTTTATTTAAACATGATTTAAAGATGCAATCATGGAATAGTCTGCACTAAACTTCTAATAATAAATGAACATAATTGCCTGAAATTTCTATCATGCTACATCATAAAATGCTGCATCGGTGCCTGAATGGATTACGCAAACGATCTGATGATCGAAACATTTCTGATGCAGAGACGGAGAATCAAACTGATATAAGCACATGCAGTTCAACACACGGCGTCATCAAGGTGGTTCTGATGGTTTTTGAGGGTTTTAAAGACAAGTGGAAACGGCACGTGACATGTTTGTTGTTATTATCCTCTCATCATGCACAGTCATCCGAATCTGACGTATTGAAACAGACCATTTTAAAGGGAAATGATAGTTGAACAAGAGGAGAACAGGTCAAAGTTATAGAACCATAGGGAGGAGTTTGGGTGAGTTTTTTTTTTTTTTTCATTTTCTGACACTGAATGTTGTCATTTTCAAGGAAAGAGCGCTAATGCCTTGGTCACAAAGATTCTTACGAATGATGGGTTTGTACAAATATTCCAGTTTGCATGAATATAACACAAATTTAAAAAATGGATTGATTTTTGTTTTCTCTTTCTAATAACAAAAAAAAACAGTTACTACCTGACAGAAAGGGAAAAACAGACCAAAAATGCCTGTTTTATTTTTTTTTCATTTTCTGAGACTAAATGTTGTCATTTTCAAGGAGAGAGTGCTAATGCCTGGGTCACAAAGATTCTTACAAATGATGGGTTTGTACAAATATTCCAGTTTGCATGACAGTTTGTAGACATTCGTGGAGGGAGCATGTCTATGATGTCTAGATTTCGGGACAGGCGTTTGTGGTTCATTTTTCCATTTCTGTCGGATAATAACTTTCTTTTTTGTGATTACAAAAGTTTTCGCAGTATTCAAGCCAAAGCCGTTACTCATCTCCCTCTTTCTGCCACTCAGTGGACATAATTCCGCTAGCGGTGAGGTCACGTGCATACCCTCTATTAATCACGTCCACTAAATTGAACGCTATGCATCACTGGTTGTATTTCAATTGCAAATTATACCATTACTGTAACTTTACTGTTTTTGCTAATCTTGTTTTGCTTCAACATGTTTTAGTGCAAATCTGTTGCTAATTGTTCTTAGAGCAGTTTTGATTTTTTTTTTTTTTTTTTGCATAATATCTTTATCAAGTGAGTAACAACTAGTATTAGAATATGTAAAAATGTGAGAAAACATCAGATTAGGAGCATTAAAAGTGTTTTATTGCATAGTTTTCCCACAGTACATCATTTTCTGATATTAAATACACATTTCTTTACTTCAAATGTTAACCCTTTCATGCACACTGGTCACTCCAGTGGACAGCTATTCTACAGCTGTCCACTTGTGTATTAATGGATTTTGTTGTTCTTTTCATTGTTGTTGTTGTTTTTTTACACATATCTTTATTAAAGTTTTAAGACACTACGTATCTTTTCTGGCATGAATTGGTAACATTATGTAGAGCTCTCCTGAGCATAAAGCCCCAGAATCACAAGCCCTCCCCATAGTTTTCACACAATTTATCAGTAAATACATGTTTCTGTGTCAAAAATTAAACATGTGGTGTCCAGCTGAGTGCACATTTTTGCAACTTCATGAAAAATAGGTTCATGAGAATTTTTTTTATGTTTTTTTACATTATTATTTTTTTATGTATTTGTATGTTTTTTTTTTTATTATTGTTGTTATTTTTTAAATTATTATTATTTATTTTTCAGAGGAAAATTTTAATCGCATTGTTTTTTTTTTTTTCATGCCTAAAGAGGAATAAAAACACTCAGGAAAAAAATTTGATTAAGGTTCTCTTAATTTGTGCATGAAAGGGTTAAACGTATATTGGACATTGTTGTAACCATGAAAAATAGATTCATAATTTTTTTTTTCATTACTATTTTTTATGTATTTTTAATTTTTTTTTAAATTATTATTGTTATTTTTTAAATTATTATTTATTTTTCAGAAGAAAATTTTTAATTGCATTGTTTTTTTTCATGCCTAAAGAGGAATAAAAACACTCAGGAAAAAAATTTGAATAAGGTTCTCATAATTCGTGCATGAAAGGGTTAAACGTATATTGGACATTGTTGTAACCATGAAAAATAGGTTCATAAGAATTTTTTTTTTTCATAATTTTTTTAATGTATTTTTAATTTTTTTAAAAATTATTATTGTTATTTTTTAAAAAAATTATTATTATTAATTTTTCAGAAGAAAATTTTTAATCACATTGGGTTTTTTTTTTTCATGCCTAAAAAGGAATAAAAACACTCAGGTTCTCATAATTCGTGCATGAAAGGGTTAAACGTATATTGGACATTGTTGTAACCATGAAAAATAGATTCATAAGATTTTTGTTTTCATTATTATTTTTTATGTATTTTAAATTTTTTAAAAATTATTATTGTTATTTTTAATAATTATTATTATTTATTTTTCAGAAGAAAATTTTTAATCGCATTGTTTTTTTTCATGCCTAAAGAGGAATAAAAACACTCAGGAAAAAAATTTGATTAAGGTTCTCATAATTTGTGCATGAAAGGGTTAAACGTATATTGGACATTGTCGTAACCATGAAAAATAGATTCATAAGATTTTTTTTTTTTTTTCATTATTATTTTTTATGTCTTTTTATTTTTTTAAAATTATTATTGTTATTTTTTAAATTATTATTTATTTTCAGAGGAAAATTTTTAATGGCGTTGGGTTTTTTTTCATGCCTAAAGAGGAATAAAAACACTCAGGAAAAAATTTTGATTAAGGTTCTCATAATTCGTGCATGAAAGGGTTAAACGTATATTGGACATTGTCGTAACCATGAAAAATAGATTCATAAGATTTTTTTTTTTTTTTCATTATTATTTTTTATGTCTTTTTATTTTTTTAAAATTATTATTGTTATTTTTTAAATTATTATTTATTTTTCAGAGGAAAATTTTTAATGGCGTTGGGTTTTTTTTCATGCCTAAAGAGGAATAAAAACACTCAGGAAAAAATTTTGATTAAGGTTCTCATAATTCGTGCATGAAAGGGTTAAACGTATATTGGACATTGTTGTAACCATGAAAAATAGATTCAAAAGATTTTTTTTTTTTTTTCATTATTATTTTGTATGTATTTTTAATTTTTTTAAATTATTATTGTTATTTTTTAGATTATTATTTATTTTTCAGAAGAAAATTTTTAATCGCGTTGGGTTTTTTTAATGCTTAAAGAGGAATAAAAACACTCAGGTTCTCATAATTCGTGCATGAAAGGATTAAACGTATATTGGACATTGTTGTAACCATGAAAAATAGGTTCATTAAAAAAAAAAAAAAAAAAAAGAAAAATTGCATCGTTTTTACATGCCTAAAGAGGAATGAAAACACTCAGGAAAAAAATTTGATTAAGGTTCTCATAATTCGTGCATGAAAGGGTTAAACGTATATTGGACATTGTTGTAACCATGAAAAATAGATTCAAAAGATTTTTTTTTTTTTTCATTATTATTTTGTATGTATTTTTAATTTTTTTAAATTATTATTGTTATTTTTTAAATTATTATTTATTTTTCAGAAGAAAATTTTTAATCGCGTTGGGTTTTTTTAATGCTTAAAGAGGAATAAAAACACTCAGGTTCTCATAATTCGTGCATGAAAGGATTAAACGTATATTGGACATTGTTGTAACCATGAAAAATAGGTTCATTAAAAAAAAAAAAAAAAAAAGAAAAATTGCATCGTTTTTACATGCCTAAAGAGGAATGAAAACACTCAGGAAAAAAATTTGATTAAGGTTCTCATAATTCGTGCATGAAAGGGTTAAACGTATATTGGACATTGTTGTAACCATGAAAAATAGATTCAAAAGATTTTTTTTTTTTTTTCATTATTATTTTGTATGTATTTTAATTTTTTTAAATTATTATTGTTATTTTTTAAATTATTATTTATTTTTCAGAAGAAAATTTTTAATCGCGTTGGGTTTTTTTAATGCTTAAAGAGGAATAAAAACACTCAGGTTCTCATAATTCGTGCATGAAAGGATTAAACGTATATTGGACATTGTTGTAACCATGAAAAATAGGTTCATTAAAAAAAAAAAAAAAAAAAAGAAAAATTGCATCGTTTTTACATGCCTAAAGAGGAATGAAAACACTCAGGAAAAAAATGTTGACTAAGGTTCTCATACGTCATGCATGAAAGGGTTAAACATCTGTTGAACATCCTGTAGGGCTGAAATGAAGCACCTAAATCTGTTTTACTCTCAGTCCACTAACACAGATTTGGAGTTTTTGTGGGTAAATCTGTGCCATATTGGCAGCAGATTTCATTTCACAACACTTAAAGGCGGACAGCTTTGCGTGAAAGCCTCCTAGAATAAACCAAACGGAGGCACAACATGATGAAGAACACTTTCAATGCTGTTTTAGCCGCGTTGCCCTCTGGCTTCATTCCTAAACGTGTCCTTGAATATTCCTTTTAAGCTCGATAAGGGATAGTTTCTTAAATTGTGTGTGTAAATGCTACGGCTGACCTCACCGCTCCAGGCTTTAAACACACCTTACATCTGTAATGTAGGGTCATAACTATTCCCTATCATTTGATATTCTGTTTCCAAAAGAAATATGGCTTTGAAAGTGAAGAACCAAGTCACAGCGAAGGTGATGAGTGCAGGCTGCCAGCTTTAATTTGATGAGCTTTACTAGTACAAAGGATGAAGACGAGCTACAGAGTAATTTGCTCATTGTCCCTCAGGGGTTCCCCAAAGCATTTCAGAAGATTAATATCTCACTCAGCGATGTAGTCATGTCTCATATGCAGGTAAAAACAATCACTCACAATCTGCGGACCCATACGTGTCACCTGAAATAACGTCTTGTCATATTGTCTAAGTTCAGGACACGAGGAAATCTTCTGGGAAGTCCCATAGCTCACTTATGCTGACATTGTAATACTTCAGCTTGCTAAGGTTTATTATTGCAGTGTAATCCTGAGCTTTAGGTTTCCTTAAATACAAGTATAAGCTTTTTTTTTTTTTTAATATTGTAAACTCTCAAGGTTAATTGTTACAGATCACAGTGTTATACTATGATTAACCCATAAAGACCCAAACAGCCACTGGCAACCGAAACCATCTACTGATCTAAACTGTTTAATACCTGTTGATCCACTAATCCTATCAATACATTTAAATAATTGATGTAAAATACAGTTTGTCATCTTTTCATGGTCATCAGATATGACCCATTTGGACGGTCAGAGGCTCCGTAGTGAAATATGGGAACACGTCATCTTCTACAACAGGGGTGTAAAACTCCACATTCAGCTAAATTTGATCCGAAGTGGGCCGAACCAGTAAAATAATAATATATAAATAATGTCAACTCCAAACTTTTTTCTCTGTTTTACAGTGAAAAAAGTACAATAACATTATGAAAATGTTTACATCTACAAACTATCTTTTCAGTCAATATGGATAATATGAACAAACTGGAAAAAAAAAAAAAAAAAAAAGGTAATTTTGACACTGTTGTACTTCAGTTTATCATTTCCACATGTACATTATAACTTACAGATCACAGTGGATCTACAAATACACAAAACATTTAGTAACAGGTGGGATAGTATTAAAATTGCACTTCAGACATTTCAGGTTGTTCACATTTGTTCAGGTTATTCACATTTTTTGCAAAATTATACTTTGTTTTAGTCTAATTACATGAAAACATTTACATTTACAAAGAGAAAAATTTGAAGTTTTGAGTATTTATAGGTTATTATGAGACTGAATTGTTCTGAATGTGGAACCTGAACTAAAATGATTGTTAATATCTTAGTGTAATTTTTGCATTTCTCAAATTCATCCCAGGGGCCGGACTGGACCCTTTGGCGGGCCGGATTTGGCCCCCAGGCTGTATGTTTGACATCTGTGTTCTTCAACATTGATTCATCAATAAAACCCATACAGTTTAATAAATGACAGTGGATGGAGACACTTGTTTTATGTTCCTTTAATGATAGATTTGACTGAAAAAGTCACTTTTTCTTCAGTTTTCTCTGTTTTTGATATAATAACCTTCAACTTTAATCTGAGGTTTTATGAACATCTACATGATCAGTAAATTAAATATAAGAAGGTGCCTGACTTTCACTGAAAAAATACAAAATAAAGAAGATAATATTACAATAAATGGTGATAAATCACTTAAGAAAGGTTAAAACAGAGAGAAAAATTCCTTTAGGAAGTGCCAAAAAAATAGCACTGGCTCTGTATGTTGATCCACTAATCCTATCAATATATTTAAATAATTGATGTAAAATACAGTTTGTCATCTTTTCATGGTCATCAGATATGACCCATTTGGATGTTCAGAGGCTCTGTAGTTACCATGGAAACACTGTCATTTTCTACAACATTGATGGAATTGGATCAATGATAGTGGTTGGAGACGCTTGGTTTATGTTCAGTTAATGATAAATGTGACCGCAAAAGTCACTTTTTCTTCAGTTTTCTCTTTTTCTGATATAATAATCCTCAACTTTAATCTACGCTTTTATGAACATCTACACAATCAGTAAATTAAATTCAAGATTCTTTATTGTCATTCAGCATATCGATACTGAAGTAAGGCTGACATTTAAAAATTAAAATAGACAAAAACACATTTTTTTTATTTATTTTTTTTAAATAGAAAACAACAATAGCAGAATGCAGAGAGTATATAAATAAATAATGGGAACAGTGGGTGAGGACAAAGTGACCGGAAAATGTATATGCAAAAAACATACTATTGCACATTGTAATTGTACTAAGACTGGATGAATATTGCACTGTGTATTTTTATTTTGCACATAAATGAAATGGCACCAGGTGAGTAATTGTTCAGTTATGGTTTAAGTTTTATAGTCTTATTGCATTGAAATCAAGGAAAATACATGATTTACACTGAAAAAAAACCTAAAATAGAGAAGATAATATTAGAATAAATGACGATAAATCACTTAAGAGAGATTAAATTTACAGAATAATTCATTTAGGAGCTACAACAATAATAGCACTGGGTCTTTCTAGGTTAAAACACTCCACTATAAGGTTTTATTACTGTAAGTGTTATTATTGTTTGGCTGCCAATACAAAACCATCATGTATGAAGTTATGAAGCCTGGACTTTGGACTTTTTTTTTTCACTTGTAACATGCAAATCCTATAAATATCAAAAGTGTTAGAATACATTTTTGCCAGTAAGTATTTTCCAAAAAGTATCCATTTCAGTGTCTAAAATACATGACATTAAGATTCTGTTACATAATACCGACACCGTTAAATTCTATCTTCTTTAAGGTTTAATTTCACCTTTACAACATTTTCTCTCTTTTTATGAAACACTTTGGAACATGATTAGCAATGATTAATAATTTTCATTTAATCATCATAAATATTTATTATCTAGTTTAATTATAATCTGATTATATAATTCATGACCTCCATTAAAGCCCGGGGGTTAGGCAGGATTCAGTACATTAAACATTCTAAACCTGTCCAGCAATTAACTCGACAAAAAAAAGGGTGTCAGAACGCTACACTTCGACACAAAAGCAAATTATAAGTTATGTTATTATTAATGTTATTGAACTTCTTGTTCAAATACCTCATGTTTATGGAGTTTGTGGGGATTGCATGGGACCAAAGTGGTTTAAAGATGCAACGATGGAATAATCTGCACTGTACGTCTAATAATAAATGAACATAATTGCCTGAAATTTCTATCTCGCGTCATCATAAAATGCTGCATCGGTGCCTGAATGGATTACGCAAAAGATCTGATGATTGAAGCATTTCTGATGCAGAGACGGAGATTCAAACTAATATAAGCACATGCAGTTCAACACAAGGTGGTTCTGATGGTTTTTGGGGGGTTTTAATGACAAGTGAAAACGGCACGTGACATCGTTGTTGTTATTATCCTTGTGTGAATTAATTAGCTGCGGCTAAGCTAGCGCGGCATCAACTCAGCAATTTAGGTGATAACTTCGGTCATACCGGTCTGTTTAACGCGGCTTGGGTCTTGGTGGACGGCTCCTACGAGGGCCGTTCAATAAGTTCATGGCCTCACCCAGAACAGAACAACACAGACTGATAATTTATATTTTATTTTTCAACATAATCTCCATTTACAGCAATGCACTTGGTCCATCGATGTTCAAGCATCACTATCCCATCACGAAAGAATGTAACATCCTGTATTATAACAACCAGTATTTCTGGGTGAGGCCATGAACTTATTGAACGGCCCTCGTAAACACCACAATGTGTGCACTGAATGTTAACTTACTTGCGGTTATAAAAGAAGTGAGAAGTGTGTTCAAACCAACCCTCAGCGTGCTTCTCCTGTGGAGTCTCCGCTACACCTGAGCGATTAAACCACTGCATGTATATAGGAGCAGCGGTTGGTTACACCTCGTCACATGACTGAAGTGCAATTGGCTATACCTTGTGTCGTGACCGCGTGACGTCCCCGACGACAACACCGATTGGCCGCACCGACCCACATGATCATCTCACAAGAGATAATGAAACACTGTGAGATTATAATCACACTCACCAGAGGCAGACATGAATTAAAGTGATATATTCGCAGTTTTATCACTAGGGTTACACTTGCATCATGCGTAGTGATCAGAGTCTGACCTGTCGAAACAGACCATTTTTAAAGGGAAATGATAGTTGAACAAGAGGAGAACATGTCAAAATTATAGAAGCATGGGGTAGAGTTTGGGTGAGGTTTTATTTGTCATTAACTGATTTGTATTTATTATTACCTCTGCCAAGGAGGTTATGTTTTTGCCAGCGTTGATTTGTCTGTCTGTCTGTGTGTCTGTCTGTGTGCAAGATAACTCAAAAAGTTATGGACGGATTTGGATGAAAATTTCAGGAAATGTTGATACTGGCACAAGGAACAAATGATCACATTTTGGTGGTGATTGGGGGGGGCGCACTGATTTGCCTTGGCGGAGGTCTGCACTCTCCGAGTGCTTTTCTAGTTATTTATGTATTAAACTGTATATCAAACCCACCTCTCTCAGACTTAGGGTCGGGATCCAAAATGAACAGTTGAGCTGCTTTGTTGGGAGTAAAATATATAATAATACTGTGAATATTTTGTACCATATTTAGCTATGAATACAGCACATATTTGCTGTTTCATCATTTTAGTTTTGTTTTTTTTTAGGCATATAATGTTGCTAAACCTGGATCTGGCCCAAATTATAAACAGACCATCAAGTCATTAAAAACAATGGTTATGCAATCAAGTACTAACTCCTGTGTGTATCATGTGACTAAAACAGACAGAAAAGAAAACATGGAATGCCTAAAAGCACTGTTTTTGTCAGTACAATGCCATAGATATGATGTAAAACCTGAAGTGATTTTGGTTATTATCAAGAAAACATGGAAAACAGATAGATATCAGCTCTGAAATTAAACTATTATGAACTCTTTTTGTTGTTATCATTATATTTGTCCAAACCTTAATTGTACCAGGCATTAAAATGAACAAGAAATTGAAGAAAACAAGGAGTGGTCTAATAATTATTTCCGCGACTGTATGATGCGGGTCAGATATGGTATAACTAAGGTCTATCTTCTTTCTCATAATAACCACATCACACATGGTTGTGCGGCTAATCATGAGAAGCTCAAAAACTGACAAGACATTCCTCGACCAAAAAGGACATACAGTATTTCATTTGACCGTCCTCAGCTTTTATTACAGAACACATTCACTTGGACATCATATATGCCTTGCGACGCTAATGCAACGTCTAAATAAATGTCACAACATTTATTTCCATCCAGGGTTGCATTGATTTGTGGCCATGATCCTGTTTTGGTAATGGAGAGTTGGACCGCTGTGTAAAGTCCATTCCATCCCAGTGATTCTAAATGGGATCCTGGTCTGGACTCTGTGATGTCTCATAGTCCTTGGATCACTCTTTCACAATCTGGTCCTGATAAATCTTGGCATTTTCATTGCGTAATATGCCAGTGTCATCAGCAAAGAAAAAATGCACTGATATTCAGACCTGTTTGGGTGGAAACCTCATCAGTCCATTTCAATCCATTTCCTTTAGATTTATACACATGGAAATCTTTTTTCATTTGTTTTGTTTTATTAGTGTATTCTATTTAGATTATTTAGGCCTATTGCTTTTGTCTTTTCACACTTCCTTTTTTTTTTTTTTTTTTTTTTTTTAACTTTTTTGCTAGTGTTTTTTCTAGAGTGTTTTTATATGCAACTGAGCTATTGTGACCAAGTAAGTCCATTTTTTGTCTTTTTTTTGGGGGGGGGGGGGCATAAAATGATTCTACTGGTCAGTCTTTACATTAGCCTGCAGGTTTTAGAAATATTTAGCCAATGAAAAGTGTTAAAATTCACTTATGACTACATTTCTTTACTCCATTCAATTATTTAGAATATACTTTGTTTTTCCAGTTGGCTGAAAAATAACGGTTTTGGACATACGAGGTTTCTGCCCGACAGCGACAATATTCAAGTTCAGTGAACGTGGAAACACCGTCATCTTCTACAACATTGATTCACATGTAAAATCCATGGAGTTGGATCAATGACAGTGGATGGACATGCTTGTTGTTACGTTCAGTTATTCATATTTGCTGAAAAAGTCATTTTTTTTTTTGTCAGTTTTCTCTGTTTCTGATATAATAACCATTAACTTTAATCTGAGTTTTAAAGAACATCTACATGATCGGTAAATTAAATATGGGAAAATATTTGATATACACTTAAAAAACACAAAATACAGAGGATAATATTATCATAAATGCTGATAAATCACTTAAGAAAGGCTAAATAGACAGAAAAATTCACAAAAGTGGCACTGGGTCTTTATGGGCTAAGAAATGAGAAGCTACGTTCTGCTTCAGTTAAAGGGTTAAAGAATGTATTGGAGCTTAAATATATTAATCACTGCAGTAATTATCCAATGGAAGGATATGAAGTTAGAAATGTTTTTTTTTTGTCTGGGCTGTTTAGATGAAGAATGATTGTTTTAACTGTGGAAAGTCCAGTTGGTAGCATTTTAATTGTGTATTTCTTCTGTCTGTTAGTTGTGGTAGTTTGTTGCTGTGAGTTCGACGTGATTACTGATGTTATCTTGCTTGCAGCAATTGACATTCTGACATTTCTTTGTAAAGCACATATATTCAACATTGTTTTGATGATGGAAAAGTCAAAAAGACGTTGATATTGCTGCAGTTCACGGGGCATTTCTGTTTGCGTGGGTCTAAGAGAGGCGTTACATTTCTTATTTGCTATAGGTGGTTTAGTTTGGGAACCCCTGCTGTAAATTACACAGTTACATTATTTATACTATTGTTTTTAAGTCGGATTTCATGCGGAATTTCAACACAGGGGTGTAGAGTTCAACTCCTGCCAAAACTTAAGCAAAACATAGAGTAGTTTATAAGAAGCCTGTGATTCACTCATGGCTGGATTCCACTGGCAGCAGATGCACTGCATTATGGCTCAGATGTGGTTTAGTTCAGACCTCTGTGCAGCATCGCATCGCTCTGGGAAGATTTCAGAGGATTGTCATATGCCTGTCTGGTTATGTTAAAGGAGTGATATTTTGCTCTTTTTTTTAAAATGGAATTATGCATTTTAACCCTTTCATGCATAGATTATGAGAACCTTAATCAAGATTTTTTTTCCTGAGTGTTTTTATTCATCTTTATTCATGGAAAACAAACAAACAATGTGATTGATTTTTATTTTATTTTATTTTATTTTTATGAACGTATTTTTCATGGCACTACAAAAATGTCCACTCAGCTGAACACAATGCGTTTAATTTTTGAAGTAAAGAAACATGCATTTACTGATATACTGTATGAAAACTATGAAATAAAAACATTTTTACCCTCCTGAGACCCAGCAATGCTTTTTTGTCCTCTGTAGGGGACAAAAGTGTTAATAAATAAATAAATAAATAAAAATATTTGAAAAAAACAAACCCAAAAAAACCCCAAAAACTGTTGCATTATGTAGTTTCCAATCAAGACAATTGTTTAATGGAAAAAAAGCTAAAAATTTTCATTTTCCTGGGTCTCAGGAGGTTAATGCTGCTAATCTGATGTTTTCTCACATTTGAACATACTATAATACTAGTTATTACTCACTCAGATAAAATGCAAAAAAAAATATTTTTTTAAAATTACAGTCTAATAACAATTAGCAAATGATTTAGAGAAAAGAACAGGAAAGTCATAGTAATGGTATGAATGTCAGTGTGTGGGATGATGCATTAGTGTCCACTGTGTTGGCTGATATGGAACTAAAACAACAAAACCCATGAATATACGAGAGAACAGATGTAGAATAACTGTCCACTGGAGTGACCACTATGCATGAAAGGGTTAAAACTTTTCCCTGTAAATGCTCTGCTTGGGTCTGAATTCTTCATTCATTCAACTCCACAGGTCCATCTTCAACCCTATTTCTGAGTAATGACACCTGAAAGGTTGTTTTGAGCGCTGGCCTTTTAAATGCAAATTAACCACTTCATACCCCGCCCCCTCCAGGTTGTTGACTGTACTTTCTTTACATTTCAACCAACAATTGAATATTTTAGGTAATAAGCTCAAAGTTTGGACCTATTTTCAGTATGGACTACAAACGCTGTTACTGATAAACAATTATGGCACACTCGGAGAAATGTTTCTTTGAAAGTCTTGACGTTATATTTTTACCTCCACCAAGGAGGTTATGTTTTTGTCGGCGTTGGTTTGTCTGTCTGTCTGTCTGTCCGTGTGCAAGATAACTCAAAAAGTTATGGACGGATTTGGATGAAAATTTCAGGAAATGTTGATACTGGCACAAGGCACAAATGATTACATTTTGGTGGTGATCGAGGGGGGGTGGGGGGCACTGATCTGCCTTGATGGAGGTCTGCGCTCTCCGAGTGCTTTTCTAGTTGCAAATGTCGTGACGTAATTAGTTATAGCCGTAACAAATTAAGCAGGAATTGAAACAGGTTGTAGAAATCCACTCAATTTTTGCCAAAATGAATATACCAAAATGAAAAATTCAAACTTTTTTTTGACCGATTAATTGATGTATTTATTTCGAATATGAATGTCAGAACAGAAGAAAATAAACAAAACACTTAAACATAAGACATAAGATATATAATACATATTCAAAAAGGAGTGCGAAGAAGTATAACTTATAAACTCCACCCCTTCTCCTTAAATAATTAATAACAGCAATAATCTTCCTAATCTGAACATATCTATACTCTATACTATAATATGACTGATACTTATTATTAACCCTTTCATGCACATTGGTCACTACAGTGGACAGCTATTCTACAGCATTTCTCTTATTGTATTTTCAAGGATTTTATTATTTTAGTTCCATATCAACCAACACAGTGGAAACTTAAGCATCATCCCATACACTGCAATTCATGCCATTACTGTAACTTTGCTGTTCTTGATAAACCTGATCTGCACTGACATGTTTGAGTGTAAATCAGGTGTTTGTTATTGTTGTTAGACTGTCATTAACATTTTTTTTTTTTTTTTGCATATAATCCCCTTAAAGTGAGTATGTTAAAATGCGACAAAACATCAGATTAACAATATTTTAAAAATTATTTCAGTTTTCACACAGTGTATCGGTAAAAACATGTTTCTTTGCTTCAAAAATTAAACACATGGTGTCCAGCTGAGTAGACATTTTTGCATCTCCATGAAAAATAGGTTCATATAAAACTATTTCAATCGCATTATTATTATTATTATTATTTTTTTTTTTTTCATGTCTAAAGAGGAATAAAAACACTCAGGAAAAAAAAAAATCTCAACTAAGGTTCTCACAATTCATGCATGAAAGGGTTAAATAGTTTGGTTTCTGGTTTTATATTATTATGAACAAATATAATATGATTTAAATAAACACATAATACAATAACGCATATATGTAAATACATATTCATACACTGATCTATACACATATACCTACATATATACACACATACACACCACTTTTTTTATGGCACCTAGGACGATTGCACTTCTTAATTTCGTTGTATCTGTACAATGACAATAAAGACATTCTATTCTATTCTATTCTATACATACATATACATACACATACCACATACTTGTACATCCTTATAACACCCAGTGATATCCAACACCTCCCTCATCCCCATACCTCTGAAAAATTGTGTCTTTGTACCTCTTTTTAAATTCTGTCATGCTTGGACATTGCTTTAACGCTATATTAAATCTGTTCCACAGTCTCACCCCGCTGAATGAAACACAAAAACCCTTCCTAGTCATGCGTATTAAATGAATTTTAAAGTTAATTTTCCTCCTTAAATTATAACCCCCCTCATGAATACTGAATAATTTCTGTATATTTGTTGGCAAAAGATTATTTTTAGCTTTGTACATTATTTGAGCTGTTTAAACTTTTTTAACTATTAGGGTCCAAATACACAAATTAATGTACCAAAGACTAATAAAAGTGGGTTTAGCAAAATATGACCCCTGTAAATCCCTGATATGATTATTTTTACTTGAGTTTTGTGCGTCTTTTCTTGTCTGTTTCAGTTGTTTTTACTGTGCTGTAGCTTCAAAGTTAATGCAGTAAAGTGTAGTCATGCCTGACATTGAATAAATGCGTAGCTTCATTTTTCAAGCGCTAATTTCATTGTGTAATGGCTGATATACTCAGTGCCAATGAAAACGCAACACTTGAAGATTCTTGTATTTTTTTAAATCGATGAGGATTTGTATTCCATAAGCTCTTTGGAATTAATCATAGGCCATTTCTATACAGTAAAAATAAAAAAATCACATCCAAATTTGTTGACAAAAAATAAGGATAAAGAAAGAAACTCAAGGACCCCCAAAACCAAAAATCATAAAATTCAGTTCTAGAATTCAGTATGGAATATGACCTCCGTTTGCATTCGTACAGGCTGTGATACGCCTTCTCATGGACCTCACAAGCCTTCTGATGTTGTCCTGGGGTATATTGACCCACTCTTCCTCCAGAGCCGTAACCAGTTCCTGTCTGTTCTGTGGAGCACGAGTCCTATTGGCAACACGGCGCCCAAGCTGGTCCCACAGGTGCTCGATTGGCATCAAATCCGGAGAATAATTCTTCATGCCTCTGTTGCGTCCTGATTATGGTGGACACATTGCATCCAAAACGGCGCGCCACCTGCCGAGCAGAGATTCCGGCCTCCAGGAGCCCCATAGCATGGCATCTTTGGTCACGTGTCAGTCTAGACATCGCTGAGTTACTGCAAATGATTTTGGTGCTTTTCAGCTTGCCTTTATATACAGAACATGACCACTCCTTAACTGACCACAATTCCTTACAGGGTGGGGAAGCAAAATTTACAATGAACATTTAGTTGTTTTTTCTCAACAGGCACTACGTCAATTGTTTTGAAACCCAACATACAGGGGTTGGACAAAATAATGGAAACACCTTCACCTCAAGATGATAATGCCCCAATCCATACAGCTAGAATTGTTAAAGAATGGCATGAGGAACATTCTAACGAAGTTGAGCATCTCGTATGGCCGGCACAGTCCCCAGACCTCAACATTATTGAGCATTTATGGTCAGTTTTAGAGATTCAAGTAAGACGTCGATTTCCACCGCCATCGTCTCTAAAAGAGTTGGAGGGTATTCTAACTGAAGAATGGCTTAAAATTCCTTTGGAAACAATTCACAAGTTGTATGAATCAATACCTCGGAGAATTGAGGCTGTAATTGCCGCAAAAGGCGGACCTACACCATATTAAATTATATTTTGTTGATTTTTTAAGGTGTTTCCATTATTTTGTCCAACCCCTGTATATTGATGTCATAATCATACCTAACACTATTATCCATACCTTTTCAGAAACTTTTGCCCATTTGAGTAATCAGGAAAGCAAACGTCAAAGAGTGTGTGATTTGCTGAATGCACTCGTCACACCAAAGGAGATTTCAAAAATAGTTGGAGTGTCCATAAAGACTGTTTATAATGGAAAGAAGAGAATGACTATGAGCAAAACTATTACGAGAAAGTCTGGAAGACACTATTAAAGAAGAATGGGAGAAGTTGTCACCCGAATATTTGCGGAACACTTGCGTAAGTTTCAGGAAGCGTGTGAAGGCAGTTATTGAGAAAGAAGGAGGACACATAGAATAAAAACATTTTCTATTATGTCCATTTTCTTGTGGCAAATAAATTCTCATGACTTTCAATAAACTAACTGGTCATACACTGTCTTTCAATCCCTGCCTCAAAATATTGTACATTTTGCTTCCCCACCCTGTAAGTTGAGCAGTTCATTGCTGAGCAATGAGAAAACCAAGTCTTATGAATGCAGACAAGTTCATTCAAGCATGACAATAGCTCAACCTGTCTCAGGTTGTTAAGAAATTGTCTGGGATTATCTTATACAGGTGAAACTTAAACATATTGATGCAGCTCAGGAACAATAAAACACATTCAAGTGTTGCGTTTTCATTGGCACTGAGTATATTTTGTACAATCAGGAGTCTGCACAAGCTTTTATTTTGAAAACCGACCGTATCCTCTTCACTCTTTGTTTCACTTCCTGGTTCGTCTCATCGCTGTGCTGCTTCACATGGTGACGGTCTAAAATTGACTCATATTTTAAGCGAAGCTGAGCCAATTCTGGGAGACTTCTGACACATTTGATGCAATCACTTGCGCTGTGTAGAAAGTGGATTGGGATCAGTTCTGGTAACTGTGATGCTGCCATGATGTGATGCAGCCATCCCTGTTGGAATCAAAGGGTAACCGGCTCTCAAACACAGTAGAAATATCCATAAAACACACAGTATACTCCTAATACGTGTTGCTTCAGAAACAATCATGTCTGAAAATTACAAAATTACAATACTGTCACACTAAATACTACCACTTTGGTTCATAAAAACTATCCCTGAAAGTTTAGTTTTTACTGCTGCATATACTTCACTTATATCCAGATTGGCTCTTAATACAGAGACTGCATATGTGTGTGTTCATTAGAACTTTAATTAACCAACAAACATAATGTTGGCTCAGGACTTTTGCACAGTACTGTATGCATCCTACAAAGACCATATTTTAGCTTTAAATCTCATCTTGGCTTAAAAAAAAAAAAAAAAAAAAAAAAAATCAGGCAATGCCAACCTGCAAATTAGCTCTATTTAACAATGCGTCCCCACAGGAATTGAATGTAATGAAAAAGTAATGTATGTCAGTTTTATTCTGTATTTATTTGCAGGAACCACAGCACTTATTTTGCGTCTCTGTTAAGGTTTTGGCAGTAGATTAGCTCCATAGTTGTACCGTTAGAAACAGTGTTGTGCAAGCTACTTCCAAACTGTAATGCATTACAGATTACTTATTACTGTTATTTAAAAGTACACTGTAAGCCCAGATAAGTAGAGTTTACTCAAAAAATTTGAGGCAAGTGATTGCATTTAAATGATTTGAGTAATGATCGACTGATCAGTTGGTTTAAGTAGGTTCAACTTTAGTGCCAAAAGTATTGAACTTAAACTATTAAGTAGAAAACACTAAAAGACGAGTTATTTGTACTTTAAATCTGTTGTAAAATCAACCCCACTATCCAACTATTCAACTCAGCATTTTAGGTTACACTGACTAATTTTCTCAATTGCAGCCAGATTAATTTATCATTGATGAAACAACTTTTTTAAGCTATTCAAACTCTAAATCCTATTCCTGACCAAAATAGTTACGAAATTATTCAAATTAAAATTTTGTAGCATAAATGGAAGTTGGCTCAATGTCATTTGCCAGTACAGGCAGTGTTTTTAATTTAACAAGACATTAAGATTTCCATTGTACAGTAATAGTCTTGGATGAACAGTAAATTCATTGTTCTTCCTCTGGCTCTGACTCATGGTGCAGCTTTACAAAAATACAAAAACAAACACAAAAAGGCCAATAAACACTGCCATACACACATTAAATCCAAATTAACACTAACACCACAACCCCGCTGAACCCCTGCACAGAAAAATAACACATTTTCAACAACATGCCCAATACCCACAATGCAATGCGGAGATGAAAAGGTGTGGTCATGACTAAAACTGAGTGATTTAAATCCATTCAACTTAAACTTTTTCATACTTTCAACTATGTCTACAAATTAGTAGAATATACTTAACATTTTATAGTAACATCATAAAACTTAAATCATTTAAATGCAGCATTTTAGTACATACAAATTCCGGGCTTACAGTGTAGAATAGAATAGAATAGAATAGAATAGAATGTCTTTATTGTCGTTGTACGGGTATAACGAAATTGCAAGTGCAATTGTGTTTAGGTGCCATAAAAGTATGAATAATGTATATAAAAGAGTATAAAAACTGGAAATATAAAAGAAAGACCACGATGGCATAAAGATCTAAAAAAGCAGCATAAAGAAGTGTCACTGGAAGTATAAAAGACACATAAAACATCATCATATACCCCAAGACAACATTTAGAAAAACTAAACGGTTATTTAAAAGTAATTCCTTACTTTACAATATTACTGTCTCAGAAATGTAATGCATCACATGACTCCTGTATTACTTTACAATGTTACATGAAGAGTCTTGTCATAAATGCCGTGTACTCAGTAGAACCCCCCCCCCCCCCCCCCCCCAATATTAAGAGATGGGCGAGCCTTGGGAAGCATAAATTTGCACCCCAAAGTACAAACAGATAAATAGCTCAGTAGGTTACACTACAGTCTACGATGTTCGAATCCCAGCAGGAGCGCTTGCATTTTTTCAACATTTTACTTGTTCAAATGTGGCGCGACGCCAAGGACACCGGTAGAAAAATCCACAATCGATAAAGAATTCTCAGTAGTTATAGAAACGTTAGCTTAACTTGCCATTGCTGATCACAGGGATCATGCTAACTAACTTCTTGAAAACAGGGTTAGGGTTTTCAGGGGACGATTTGAGTCACGCATGCGTAAAAACATTTATCTCTGTCTGCGATCTTTTACGACTCGCTACGGGAACCTCGCTAGGACGAATCACTGTTGTATGAGTCAAATTATGTAAAAGTACTGGAACAACTTTACCTTCAAGGAGTATCTTTTTAGCAATCAGAAGTGATTTCGGGAATCAATTTATCTGCCTAATTTCGGTTTCTTTCACGGCTGAGAACCAATCCAACTGACAAACGTTTTGATCTAAATCTGGGGGAAACTGAGCGGTGAAGGGTAATCGCGGCTCTATGCCAACGATTGTCCTAGCGAGGTTGCCGTAGCGAGGCGTAAAAGATGGCCGACAGATAAATGCTTCTATGCTTGCGCTACTCAAATCGTCCCTTGACAGGTTAGTAATGAGCATACGTCCATGTCGTCAATGTACTGTCTTCTGCCGTCTTCACCCATTGGCTGAATACCAACAGGAAATTGAACTTTCCGGGCTGATTTTTGATTCCTGAAGGTCTCACGGTCTTACTGTTATTTTTTTTTTTCATTTTTAGCAGTTAAATCATGGGCGAAAATTGTGTTGTAATCAAGGTTATTATCGTTAACAAAAACTAACGAAAAGACAAAAACTAGAATTGTAAAAACATTCTCATTAACTGAAAAAAAATAAAAACTAGAATTAAAAGAAAAAAAAAACGATAACTGACTGAAACTGTATTGTGTGCTTACAAAACTAACTAAAACGTATCAAAATTATGGATAAAATTCCCTTTGTTTTCGTCTTTGTCAATGTCGGATTGATACGAAATCGATTTATTTCCCTCAAGCAATTTTAGCTGCCGGCACCATATGATATTTAACGGTCCGTCACTTCTCGTCACTTGTGGTTTAGAGTCGTCTTCTTATCCCCACTCTACCTTGAAACATGCAGACTAAAGTTGGGAGAAAAGCAGCAGAGTGTATGGGATTTATTGGAATTTGACGGCGAAGAAGATAAAAAAATAAAATAAAATAAAATAAAACTAAGCATTTAGAAAATAACGAAAACTAATAAAAACTAGCAAACCTGCTCTAAAAACTAACTGCTAACTGCATTCGAGAAAAAAAAAAGTCAAAACGAAGTAAATGAAACTATAATGAAAAATCCAAAACTATTATAACCTTGCTTGTAAAGCAAGCGCGATTGAACGTGTAACAAGTAAAATATTACTGAAATTTGATTAGTAATGCCTTATACTACTACATTACAGCAACAAGTAATCTCTTACTGTAATGCATTACCTTTCTAACATGTTACTCCCAACGCTGGTTATAAACGTATCTTCTAAGCACAGAAAAATGTTCACCCATATGTGTAACGTGCCTGGGTTATCACTTTTCACTTCACACCTTCCATGTTGACAGCACATCTCTTTGATTACTTTTCGGAAACATCTTTTCATGGCTGCTGAGATTGGCGTGTTGGGAGAAAGAAAGCACAGTTTGAATCAGCGGAGTTGAGTTGCAAAAGCTTTTTATAGCGAATCCTTCAGGAGCGATTGGAGGACAAAATCCAGCAGCACAGTTTGGAAAGAGCTACCGGACTTTTCACCTCGACACAAACCTTGCATAATTCATCACAGAGAGTTCACGAGGGTTAAATGGATACATAAGCTACAACTACCTGAAGTCAAAACATACGCTTTGTACTACGATGCCGCTTTTCTAATAAGCTAAAGCTCAGTGTGGTTTTAGACGATGAGCTCGTCAGCCCTGCTTTGCATTTGACTGGATTATGTTTCGTAACCGCCTCCGACTTCAGGGTGAGTCACGGAAAATATACCTTAACATTAAGAAAAAGGCTTAAATACACAAATATCCAAAAGTGTAACAGCACAGCATGAGGTGTACTGCAACACAATAAACCAAAAACAGCACAAACCTGCAACTGGGACTTTGGAACTTTTCTTTATTTTTAGCTCCGCAACTGTTTTTCTGTATTTATTTATTTTTTTTCTAATTGATTGACCTGTCAGTTACTCTACTGATTGATTCATGCAGTTATTGAAAGTTGTAAAACATCGAAAAAATAAAAAATAAATCCCCCAGATCCCAGTGTGACTCATTGGACCTGTTTTGTGTGAGCTAAAGCCAAAAATGAAAAAAAAAAAAAAGTCTTTAAAAGTGAATACCCTAATCTATCGGGAAGTTTGTTATTTTCCATTTTTTATCGACAGAACAACGCTGTCCATCAACCTCACATCTGAGTATTTCATCAAACATCCTGACATCTTTCACAGGATCATCATTTCACATTCTCAAAACTGAAGCAGCTTGAAAAACATCCAGCAAAAACTCAGACTCTTAAATTGAAATGATTTATCCTCCTGAGACCCAGGAAAGTGAAAATTGTAGCTTTTTTACATTAAACAGTTGTCTTGATTGAAAACTGCATAATGCAACAGTTTTTTTTAGATGCATTTTTTTTTAAAAATTCTTTATGTATTTTTTAATGGAATGTCCTTTGCAATGGACACCATTTTTTCCAACATTGTTTTTATTGGAATCAAGGTGAAAAAAAAAAAAAAAAAAAAAAAAAAAGTGACAGTCATAGAAGAAAAAACAATGCTTTTGGATTTTTCACATCACATAAATACAATACCCACCCTACAAATTCCCAGGTAATGCATCCCAATCTGAGTTTAACTCTTTCATGCATAGTGGTCACTACAGTGGACAGTCATTCTCCAGCTGTTCTCTTGTATATTCATGGATTTTGTTGTTTTAGTTCCATATCAGCCAACACAGTGGACGCTTATGCATCATCTCATACACTGCAATTGAAAACATTATTGTAACTTTGCTGTTCTTGATAAACCTGATCTGACATGTTTGAGTGTAAATCAATTCCTTATTGTTATTAGACTGTAAATAACAACAAAAGTTTTTGTTTGTTTGTTTTTTGTCATATTATCATATTTTTGCATATTATTAAAGTAAGTAATGACTAGTATTAGAGTACACTACAAACCAAAATTTAAGTTTTTTTTTTTTTTTTGGGGGGGGGGGGGGGGGGTCATTTTTTGTCATTTTTGCCATTTGTAAATAAAACTATGTCTGGTCATTAACAAAAATGTGTTTCAATTCACACACAAAAATGTAAAAAGCATTGTGCAAGAATCCCAACTGAAAAAAATAGCCCAAAAATTTAAAACATCCATAAGTTTTTGTTTGTAGTGTATGTTATAATGTGAGAAAACATCAAATTAGCAGCATTTAATGTTTTTATTTCATAGTTTTCACACAGTACATCAGTAAATACACATTTTGTTGCTTCAAAAATGAAACGCATGGTGTCAAGCCTAATGGACATTTTTGCAACTCCACGAAAAATAGTTTCATAAAAAAAAAAAATAATAATAATAATAATGATTGCATTGTTTTTTTTAAAGCCTAAAGAGGAATAAAGAAAAAAAATCTTGATTAACATTCTCATAACACTGGGTTACAAAAAAATATTTTTTGCAAGTTGTCTAGGTTTTTTCAACTGAATTAGGACCATTTTGCACCGCTAAATCCAAAAATGACATCTGTTTTTCTCAATCAGGTCAGGTTTTTTTGCTAATTTGATTTTGAAAAATTAGATCTTCTCACAAAATATAATAATTAATACCGAAATAAGACTGGTAAGCACACTTTATGAAACTTGTGACTTGATTCCTGTCAGGTACAATGGTGTATTCACCGCAGATGTAGCAGAATACGTCAGGCTTATTTTTGCAAGATCTTCTAGTCAAAGCCATTTCATTCACATGTAATATTAAAAAAAACATTAATCATAAATTGGCAAAAGTAAAATCTTCAGAACTCGTTTATTGTAAGAAATATGAAAGAATTTTGTATCATATGATGTGAAAATGCCCATAAATGTAAGCAAAAATGTTAAAAAGCCGATATGTAGCATAGTTCAGAAAGTTGACCTGATTGAGCAAAATTAATGTGATTTTTGGATTCAGGACACCAAAATTATCCTAAATCAGCTCAAAAAACTTAAACAATAAATTTGTTGTTAACCAGTGTTATTTATAGTTTATTATGATAGTATTTTACTGGTCTGACCCACTTTAGATGGAATTGACCTAAAATTATTTTAACATCCTTGATTGTTAATATCTTCAGTGTAATTTTTGCATTTCAATAATTCATCCCGCGGGCCAGATTGGACCCTTTGGCGGGCCGGTTTTGGCCCCCGGGCCGCATGTTTGACACCCCTGCTCTATTTAGAATGGACAGCATTTTTGAGTAAAACTGTCAAACTTGTGTCCCCTACAGAGGACAAAATGGCACTGGTGGGTCTCAGGAGGTGATATTGTTGTTAATGCTGATGTACTGACATACAATTCACATCTTGTTGCCATTTCTCTCGAGATGCATAGATAAATTGCTTGTGTGATATAGACGGCGAAATCACAGCTCTATTCAGATTCGGTAAAGAAGCTGTAAATTGTCTGACACCATGATCTTTGATTGCTGCTGAGGTTTTGTCTGCTGTGGGTAGATTTGTTTTGTTTGTTTCTTTTCTAAGCTGAGTTCATCAAAGTGTCAGTGTTTTGACACCATATTAACTATACTTTATTTCAAGTAAAGTAAAATACACTCCCTAAGAAAAACAGATGAATAAAGATATTATATGGGTGGAAGTTCAGATGATATTCTCCTATATGGGCACCACCACCTCCTCCCTGTGTTGTTGTTTGTTTAGACACTGGTTGATTTTAATATTTGTTCTGGTGCTTATATAGATTCTGACATCCACACTATAGACACACTGATGAACACATATACATACATCTTACATAAATGTATTTTGACTTGAAAGAATCTTCTGTGGTCTAAACCTTTAGTCCTTCCTCAATGCAGGGTCATTAAAAAATGGGGGCTCGTCCAGGATAAGGTGCAGAAGCTGATATTTATATATTTTATTTATATTTATTTATTTTGTATTTTTTCTGGTGCTTATATAGATTCTGACATCCACACTATACACACACTGATGAACACATATACATACAACTTACATAAATGTATTTTTACTTTAAAGAATCTTCTGTGGTCTAAACCTTTAGTCCTTCCTTGAAGCGGGTTCATTAAAAAATGGGGGCTCGTCCAGGATAAGGTGCAGTAGCTGATATTTATATATTTTATTTATATTTATTTATTTTGTATTTTTCTGGTGCTTATATAGATTCTGACATCCACACTATAGACACACTGATGAACACATATACATACATCTTACATAAATGTATTTTTACTTTAAAGAATCTTCTGTGGTCTAAACCTTTAGTCCTTCCTCGAAGCAGGGTCATTAAAAAAAATGGGAGCTCGTCCGGGATAAGCTGCAGAAGCTGATATTTATATATTTTATTTATATTTATTTATTTAGTATTTGTTCTGGTGCTTATATAGATTCTGACATCCACACTATAGACACACTGATGAACACATATACATACATCTTACATAAATGTATTTTTACTTTAAAGAATCTTCTGTGGTCTAAACCTTTAGTCCTTCCTCAAAGCAGGGTCGTTAAAAAATGGGGGCTCATCTGGGATAAGCTGCAGAAGCTGATATTTATATATTTTATTTATATTTATTTATTTAGTTGTTTTTTTGCTTATCAATCATTTATCTACCAGTACTAATATTTTGCTGGTTGATTTTTGTTTTGGTTTCACTGTCTACATGTTCAAAATTTCATTCATTCATAGATGTGATGTAATATTATGTTTTTCACATGAAACTAAGAAAATTTGGAGTCATTATTTATAGGTTTTTATGCTATTATTTTAGTTGACATCACATTGGTCTGTGTGTGGAACCTGAACAAAAACAACTTTGACATCCTTGATTGTTAATATCTTCAGTGTAATTTTTGCACTTCGCAGATTGATCGCACGGGCCGGATTGGACCCTTTGGCAGTATTCTGTGGTCTAAACCTTTAGTCCTTCCTCAATGCAGGGTCGTTAAAAAATGGGGGCTCGTCCAGGATAAGGTGCAGAAGCTGATATTTATATATTTTATTTATATTTATTTATTTTGTATTTTTTCTGGTGCTTATATAGATTCTGACATCCACACTATACACACACTGATGAACACATATACATACAACTTACATAAATGTATTTTTACTTTAAAGAATCTTCTGTGGTCTAAACCTTTAGTCCTTCCTTGAAGCGGGTTCATTAAAAAATGGGGGCTCGTCCAGGATAAGGTGCAGTAGCTGATATTTATATATTTTATTTATATTTATTTATTTTGTATTTTTCTGGTGCTTATATAGATTCTGACATCCACACTATAGACACACTGATGAACACATACACATACATCTTACATAAATGTATTTTTACTTTAAAGAATCTTCTGTGGTCTAAACCTTTAGTCCTTCCTCGAAGCAGGGTCATTAAAAAAAATGGGGGCTCGTCCGGGATAAGCTGCAGAAGCTGATATTTATATATTTTATTTATATTTATTTATTTAGTATTTGTTCTGGTGCTTATATAGATTCTGACATCCACACTATAGACACACTGATGAACACATATACATACATCTTACATAAATGTATTTTTACTTTAAAGAATCTTCTGTGGTCTAAACCTTTAGTCCTTCCTCAATGCAGGGTCGTTAAAAAATGGGGGCTCGTCCAGGATAAGGTGCAGAAGCTGATATTTATATATTTTATTTATATTTATTTATTTTGTATTTTTTCTGGTGCTTATATAGATTCTGACATCCACACTATACACACACTGATGAACACATATACATACAACTTACATAAATGTATTTTTACTTTAAAGAATCTTCTGTGGTCTAAACCTTTAGTCCTTCCTTGAAGCGGGTTCATTAAAAAATGGGGGCTCGTCCAGGATAAGGTGCAGTAGCTGATATTTATATATTTTATTTATATTTATTTATTTTGTATTTTTCTGGTGCTTATATAGATTCTGACATCCACACTATAGACACACTGATGAACACATACACATACATCTTACATAAATGTATTTTTACTTTAAAGAATCTTCTGTGGTCTAAACCTTTAGTCCTTCCTCGAAGCAGGGTCATTAAAAAAAATGGGGGCTCGTCCGGGATAAGCTGCAGAAGATGATATTTATATATTTTATTTATATTTATTTATTTAGTTGTTTGTTTGCTTATCAATCATTTATCTACCAGTACTAATATTTTGCTGGTTGATTTTTGTTTTGGTTTCACTGTCTACATGTTCGAAATTTCATTCATTCATAGATGTGATGTAATATTATGTTTTTCACATTAAACTAAGAACATTTGGAGTCATTATTTATAGGTTTTTATGCTATTATTTTAGTTGACATCACATTGGTCTGTGTGTGGAACCTGAACAAAAACAACTTTGACGTCCTTGATTGTTAATATCTTCAGTGTAATTTTTGCACTTCGCAGATTGATCGCACGGGCCGGATTGGACCCTTTGGCAGTATTCTGTGGTCTAAACCTTTAGTCCTTCCTCAAAGTGGGGTCATTAAAAAATGGGGGCTCATCCGGGATAAGCTGCAGAAGCTGATATTTATATATTTTATTTATATTTATTTATTTAGTATTTGTTCTGGTGCTTATATAGATTCTGACATCCACACTATAGACACACTGATGAACACATATACATACATCTTACATAAATGTATTTTTACTTTAAAGAATCTTCTGTGGTCTAAACCTTTAGTCCTTCCTCAAAGCAGGGTCGTTAAAAATGGGGGCTCATCTGGGATAAGCTGCAGAAGCTGATATTTATATATTTTATTTATATTTATTTATTTAGTTGTTTTTTTGCTTATCAATCATTTATGTACCAGTACTAATATTTTGCTGGTTGATTTTTGTTTTGATTTTACTGTCTACATGTTCGAAATTTCATTCATTCATAGATGTGATGTAATATTATGTTTTTCACATGAAACTAAGAAAATTTGGAGTCATTATTTATAGGTTTTTATGCTATTATTTTAGTTGACATCACATTGGTCTGTATGTGGAACCTGAACAAAAACAACTTTGACGTCCTTGATTGTTAATATCTTCAGTGTAATTTTTGCACTTCGCAGATTGATCGCACGGGCCGGATTGGACCCTTTGGCAGTATTCTGTGGTCTAAACCTTTAGTCCTTCCTCAAAGTGGGGTCATTAAAAAATGGGGGCTCATCCAGGATAAGCTGCAGAAGCTGATATTTATATATTTTATTTATATTTATTTATTTAGTATTTGTTCTGGTGCTTATATAGATTCTGACATCCACACTATAGACACACTGATGAACACATATACATAAATCTTACATAAATGTATTTTTACTTTAAAGAATCTTCTGTGGTCTAAACCTTTAGTCCTTCCTCAATGCAGGGTCATTAAAAAATGGGGGCTCGTCCAGGATAAGGTGCAGAAGCTGATATTTATATATTTTATTTATATTTATTTATTTTGTATTTTTTCTGGTGCTTATATAGATTCTGACATCCACACTATACACACACTGATGAACACATATACATACAACTTACATAAATGTATTTTTACTTTAAAGAATCTTCTGTGGTCTAAACCTTTAGTCCTTCCTTGAAGCGGGTTCATTAAAAAATGGGGGCTCGTCCAGGATAAGGTGCAGTAGCTGATATTTATATATTTTATTTATATTTATTTATTTTGTATTTTTCTGGTGCTTATATAGATTCTGACATCCACACTATAGACACACTGATGAACACATATACATACATCTTACATAAATGTATTTTGACTTGAAAGAATCTTCTGTGGTCTAAACCTTTAGTCCTTCCTCAAAGTAGGGTCATTAAAAAATGGGGGCTCGTCCGGGATAAGCTGCAGAAGATGATATTTATATATTTTATTTATATTTATTTATTTAGTTGTTTGTTTGCTTATCAATCATTTATCTACCAGTACTAATATTTTGCTGGTTGATTTTTGTTTTGGTTTCACTGTCTACATGTTCGAAATTTCATTCATTCATAGATGTGATGTAATATTATGTTTTTCACATGAAACTAAGAACATTTGGAGTCATTATTTATAGGTTTTTATGCTATTATTTTAGTTGACATCACATTGGTCTGTGTGTGGAACCTGAACAAAAACAACTTTGACGTCCTTGATTGTTAATATCTTCAGTGTAATTTTTGCACTTCGCAGATTGATCGCACGGGCCGGATTGGACCCTTTGGCAGTATTCTGTGGTCTAAACCTTTAGTCCTTCCTCAAAGTGGGGTCATTAAAAAATGGGGGCTCATCCGGGATAAGCTGCAGAAGCTGATATTTATATATTTTATTTATATTTATTTATTTAGTATTTGTTCTGGTGCTTATATAGATTCTGACATCCACACTATAGACACACTGATGAACACATATACATACATCTTACATAAATGTATTTTTACTTTAAAGAATCTTCTGTGGTCTAAACCTTTAGTCCTTCCTCAAAGCAGGGTCGTTAAAAAATGGGGGCTCATCTGGGATAAGCTGCAGAAGCTGATATTTATATATTTTATTTATATTTATTTATTTAGTTGTTTTTTTGCTTATCAATCATTTATGTACCAGTACTAATATTTTGCTGGTTGATTTTTGTTTTGATTTTACTGTCTACATGTTCGAAATTTCATTCATTCATAGATGTAATGTAATATTATGTTTTTCACATGAAACTAAGAAAATTTGGAGTCATTATTTATAGGTTTTTATGCTATTATTTTAGTTGACATCACATTGGTCTGTATGTGGAACCTGAACAAAAACAACTTTGACGTCCTTGATTGTTAATATCTTCAGTGTAATTTTTGCACTTCGCAGATTGATCCCACGGGCCGGATTGGACCCTTTGGCGGGCCGCATTTGGCCCCCGGGCCGCATGTTTGACACCCCTGATTTAGAATGAACTATGGTAATATATGCAGTCTTTCGCCTCCCAAAGAACCACAGCTCCACAGTGCCTTCCACATGGAGCTCAATAATGCCTCTTGAAGGCCAGACACATCATTTCTAAATGCTTTGGGAAAAAAAAAAAAAAAGTGTTAATTGCAGACATGTGAAATCACTCAAGTGCTACCTTCCTGCGTGTCTGTGTGAGTATGTTTTGCTGAGGTTGGTGAGTTTAGTACAGCATCATTTAATTATGTCTTAATTTAATCCCACAATCAGGCAACGGCAAGTGGGATGCAGCAAAATGGATGTCAGAGCTGTGTGTCCCCACAGGCAGATAAAACATACACATGACAAAAGGGTAGCGATTCAATTATGGCCATACTGGGAGAGCTTCTGAATGATAAAAGCCATTCAGAAGCGCATAAACATGACAAGTTATCAACACTGGTTCAGTATTCCTTAATTGTAGGAAATAGAAAAGGCCTGTACACTTAGCACATTAGTTGTAGATAGAAACAAATGGCAACATCGTTTTTTGGAATATAATGGATAACGGTGATGGTTTAAGGACAAAAATAGTCAGTTTTCATGCAGAGAGTTGCTACATAATGCAACCTGTTTTCTGCAATGCACTATGTTTTGTTTTCTTCACTATTTTCCTCGTAACCCTTAAAGACTTAGAACTATTTTTGTGGCAAATTGTCTTCATGTAAGATTCCCTAAGTGATTTATAATGATTTATTATATTATTGTCCCCTGTGTTTTCCTTTTTTTTTTTTTTTTTTTTTGTAAACATCAGGTATTTTCCTACATTTAATTAAGTGATCATGTAGTGCATTCTTAAAAACTCAGAGTAAATTCAAAGGTTGTTGTATCAAAACAGAGAAAACTGAGGGAAAAAATGAGTCTTTCAGCAAAACATATCATTAACTGAACATAAAAAAACATTCATCTGCAGACAGCGTCATTTGTCAAACTCCATGGGTTTTACTGGTGAATCAATGTTGCAGAAGATGACGGTGTTTCCACGTTCACGACGGAGCTTCTGAATGTTAAATGGGTCATATCTGATGACGATGGGAAAACAAAAAAAACTGCATTTTATCTGAAATATTTACATGTATTAATGGGTGTAGTGCTTCAAAAGTTACTAGACATTTTAGATCAGTCAGTCCTTTTTTTCATTGTTTGGGTGTTTAGGGCTGATGATGCCTTCTTTTATTTTTAATTCTATTTTCATTTTCTATACTCATTACACATTTACACATTCACATTTAGCCCATTTCAAGAGCTTTTTTTTTCATTGTTGCTTGTATATACAGCATAGATATAGTACTACATATATAGTATAGCATAGTGTAGTATTGTATAGTATAGTGTAGAATCATTTAGTATAGAATAATATAGTATAATATAGTGTCGTATAGTACAGTGTAGTATAGTATATTACAGTATTTATAGTATGGCATACATAGTATAGTATAGAATAATATAGTACAGTATAGTATAGTACAGTATGTGTAGTATAGTATAGTAAAGTATAGTGTAATATAGTATAGTATAGCATAGTATAATATATTGTAGTATAATATAGTATAGCATAGTATAGTATAATATATTGTAATATAGTATAGTATAGTATAATTTAGTATAGTGTAGAATAATTTAGTATCGAATAATATTGTATAATATAGTGTTGTATAGTGTATTACAGCATTTATAGTATGGCATACATAGTATAGTGTAGTGTAATATAGTGTTGTATAATATAGTATAGTATATAATAATATAGTACAGTATAGTATAGTATGGTATGTATAGTATATTAAAGTATAGTGTAATATAGTATAGCATAGTATAGTATAATGTATTGTAGTATAATATAGTATACCATAGTATAATATATTGTGGTATAATGAAGTATAGTATAATACAGTATGCACAGTATAGTAAAGTATAGTGTAATATAGCATAGTATAGTATAATATAGTATAGTACAGTGTACATAGTATAGCATAGTATAGTGTAGTATAGAATAGTATAATATGCACAATATAGTTTTATATCATATAGTATAGTAAAGTATTGTATAATGTAGTATAGTATACTGCAGTAGGCCTATAGTATAGTATAGTAAAGTATAGTATAGTTTTGTAAAGTATTGTGTAATATAGTATACCATGGTATAGTATACTACAGTAGGCCTATAGTATAATAAAGTATTGTATAGTATAGTACAGTGCAGTGTAGTGTATTGTACTATAGTATAGTATGGTATAGTACTTTTCAGCATAGTAGTAAAAAGCCTTTGTGAATCATGTATAGTGGAGTTTATGTGTACAAAAAACCTAAAACATATCATTATCTCACACATAGTTAATTCTCAGCCTGCACTGTTAAAGCACAACACCCCCCCCCCCCCCCCCCCCCCAAACTCCCACCAAAACATAAGAGTGTGACTGCTGCATATTTATGTGGGGATCAGAAAGGCAGTCTTTTATTTTACGTGCAGGTTGTAAAGTGTCTTTCCTTAGCTGCCTCTGCCCACAGGTTCTCCTCTTCTTTTCTTTATTTACTGCTGCTGTCAACTGTCTTGCTTCAGCTCCAACAGCCGCTCACCAAGACACATTTTTCTCTCATAACCAGACAGTCACTGAAAAATAAGTGTTGACTGAGTTCACCTGTGAGATCCGACTTCCTGTTTTCTCTACAGTATGACATCGTAGACGTCTCGCTAAATCTCTTTACACTGGTGCATATTTTAATTTGAAAGGTGAGGATTTGATTGAAAATGTGGTATAATTTTGTAATTTTGGTGTTTTATAGTGAATCTCAGTTTGGACTTATGAACCTCTGGACATTTAGGGAGTTCACTGTGAGAATCGTAAGGGTTTACGATAGCAGATGGATGTTTCCTGCATTTTCCGTATAGCTCAAAAGAGTTTTATGTAGTATTCTACCCAATGTTTCTACCCCAGAGCAATCATTACAAAGAGTCCTACAGTACCTTCTACGACAAAACTCCTCCAATTTTACATTTCCGTCATTCCGTACCATTGCCATTAGTGCTGGCGTATCCCAGAGCAGTTTTTCCAGCTAATTGTCTCCATGACGACAACCAGTAGTGCACACAAAATCCTCTTTTCAATAGGGCGGTCTCCAAGACTTTGCACCTGTTGTCATTTGCGCAAGGAATCTTAGTAAATCACCCGTAAACTGCGGTTCAACCCCACACGCAAAATTCTAGATTGAGCACGCAAATTGGGATCTTATGCCGCGTTTCTATTACATGGTACCGGCTCAACTTGACTCGGGTACCAGGTCCTATTCCTGGAGACCGTTTCCATCACAGGATACTACCGACTTTACAGTACCTGGTCGTCATAGCGATGCGGCACGTTACTTCCGTGTCGTCTGCTCCGAGAGTTGCTGATAAACTCGCTCGTTGCGTGTTGTCTCGTCAACCTCATGCTGAATTTTTACATCTGAATCTCCTCGACAAACCATGGTACAGTTTTGCGGGCTGTCATCATGTGGATTAACCTACCGTTATATTTACTGTCAACTTCCGCATCTGTTTTTTTTGTAAAACGGCGGGTCACAGAGACGACTCTCTGACCAATCAGTGTCTGCAGTGTTTAAACATCACGTTTTAGTATCTGGTCCCCAGTCCTGGAACCTTGGCGGAAGTAATACCAAAAAACTAGTACCGGGTACCAGATTCCAGGTCCTTTTTCGTAACGGAAACGCAAAAAGGCTGAATCGAGTCAAGCCGGTACCACATAGTAGAACGCGGCATTAGTAGTTCCGGCCCTACAGGGTGGGGAAGCAAAATTTACAATGAACATTTAGTTGTTTTTTCTCAGCAGGCACTACGTCAATTGTTTTGAAACCAACATATATTGATGTCATAATCATACCTAACACTATTATCCATACCTTTTCACAAACTTTTGCCCATATGAGTAATCAGGAAAGCAAACGTCAAAGAGTGTGTGATTTGCTGAATGCACTCGTCACACCAAAGGAGATTTCAAAAATAGTTGGAGTGTCCATAAAGACTGTTTATAATGGAAAGAAGAGAATGACTATGAGCAAAACTATTACGAGAACATCTGGAAGATACTATTAAAGAAGAATGGGACAAGTTGTCACCCGAATATTTGAGGAACACTTGCACAAGTTTCAGGAAGCATGTGAAGGCAGTTATTGAGAAAGAAGGAGGACACACAGAATAAAAACATTTTCTATTATGTCAGTTTTCTTGTGGCAAATACATTCTCATGACTTTCAATAAACTAATTGGTCATACACTGTCTTTCAATCCCTGCCTCAAAATATTGTAAATTTTGCTTCCCCACCCTGTATGTGCCATAACTGACTGGAAAAAACGCTCACAATTAATATATTACAAAAAGTCTCTAGAGGAATAATCTAGATTTTTGTGATTTTGGCTTTTTTCACGATTCTCAGAAAGCCAAAACCTTGATCAATCAACTTTATTCAATGCATTGCTCATTCCTATAAGGAGTTTCCGATGTCTGGTTATAAAAAATATCACTAGAACAGCTGTGGATTTTCCTGAGATCATGAATAGACACTGATTCCAATAAACGCAGAAGTCAGAAGAAGACAAACCCTTACGTCATCAACCAAGCAACTGTTCTGTTCATTTGTCTACAGTGGCGGCAATACTTGTCTATCTGTTAGCCTGTTTGAAGCAAAGTGAAGATTTACAGTAATATCGGTTAATTTAACAAAAAAAAAAACAGCAGTCAGATCATACGCAGCTATTTTTTTACTTATTTATTATTTTGATTATAGTCCTGGTTGTGACACAAAGTGAAAGAAAATGTCTAGGCTTTATATTTACCTCTCATTCTCAGACACTTAAATTGTGCAGTATACTCGCTGGCCTGTCCTGGTGTTGACCATGAACCGAAAAGTCGATGGAATACTTCATTGTTGATAACTCAAAGTGTAATTCCAGGACTGTGGGTCCGCTGTGGGTTTCAGGAAGTTCTCCAACCTCTTGGGCTTCTAAAAACCTTTTCAAAACCCAGTGGATTGACTGAAAAATTCATGGTTGTCAACCTGTCAAGCATCTGCTTTTGTTGGCTGCTGCAAAAACTGACACCTATGGAGATACGAGCATTCCATCTTAGAGCAGTGAATGTAAATCTGTTTGTGGCCTGAGAGGATTTAATGACAGTCATTTCACTGACAGCACGGCGGTGTATTATGTATTATTTTGATGTCCGGGTTTTTTTTGTTTTTTTTTTCAAAGAGACTCCTGTAGCTGCAGTAAAACTTTGATCAACGTGTTCGGGATTGATATAAAACCAGAAATATAAAACAACACATCACCCCACGTGCTTTGACCTCTGTTTTAATTTGCGGTTGCTGTGAGCATCCATTCATTCAGATGGGCCCAGCTGTTCCAACACCTTGCCAAAGGAATTCAGGGGAAGTTATCAAGTTTGACATCTTTATGTTTGAACCAGGTGATAAATCTGCACATTATAACAGTAGTGTTTAGCAGCAGCTTTAACCCGTAACGACCCAAATGGCAACTGGCAACCAAAACCATCTACTGATCTACAATATTAAATAACTTCTGAACCATTAAACCTATCAATACATGTAAATAATTGGTGTAAAATACAGTTTGTCATCTTTTCATGGTCATCAGATATGACCCATTTGGACGTTCAAAGGCTCCGTAGTGAACGTGGAAACACCATCATCTTCTACAACATTGATTCACCAGTAAAACCCATGGAGTTGGATCAATGACAGTGGATGGACACACTTAGTTTTTGTTCAGTTAATAATTGATTTTGTTGAAAAAATAACTTTTTCTTCAGTTTTCTCTGATTTGATATAATAACCCTCAACTTTACTCAGAGCTTTTATGAACATCTACATGATTAGTCAATTAAATATAGGAAAATACATGATTATCACAAAAAACAAACACAAAAAAAAAAAAAAACGCAAAATACAGAGCATAATGTTATAATAAATGGTGATAAATCACTTAAGAAAGGTTAAAATAAGGAGAAAAAATTAATTTGGGAACTGACACACAAGGTCTTTATGGGTTAAACTTCACTTTATTTTGCAGTAACATGTGCCATTTGCAATAGTCTGCCATAATTTGTGCAGCTCGACTGAAATAGATGATGCATTTCCATGCATTTTGTGATAATTGATTATTTATTACAGTGATTATGGTGACTTATTAGTAATTAGTTGTATTTTTAGTGGCTATAGCAACTGCATTTTTGGAAAAAAAAAACTGAATCTCATATTTGGGGAGTCATGTTAAAAGGTCATTGCACTGGAGACACTTGTTTTTATGTTCGGTTATTAATAGGGATGTAACGTTACACTCAACTCATGATTTGATACAATTTCCGATACTGGGTTAGCATTACGATTTTCTCAAGATTTTTTTAACAGAATGAGCTTGCACACAAATTATGGCTAAAAAAGATTCCTTTAATTATCTGTCAGGCAAAAAACACATTTGTGAGGTAGGGTGCAAATGCAAAACATGAACTATACAATGAAGGCATATTTAAAATATTATCTTATCTTATCTTTCACAAATTAAAGAGAATCCCTTTTTATTTCTCTGAGGCAGGGCAAACTGTGCAAAAACCGATTCGGTCTTTGACACCTGACGTCACTCTCTCAAAAAAACCACTGCATTCTGGGTAGTTGTCGCTATTTTGAAGGGTAAAGCGATAAACAAAGCTACGCATCAGAGATCAGATAAAAGAGTTAAGGATTGTTTCTTGTGTGATATAAAATAATACTGACTTGTTATTTTGGGATCATATCTTTCCATGTGAACATACACTTCAAGATGCTTTTTGGCGCTTTCACACTGCGTACCCAAGTCCATACCGTATTTGGATATGTTCACGTCTTTCCCGCAGATGATGCTTTCACAAGCATGTACCGTAGCCTGTGCTCGAGTGGGCGTTACAGGACTGAAACAATAGATGGCAGTGTGGAAGGAATTCTGTCGCTATCCAACAAACACGGAAGTCAGAAGAACACAAACCCTTACGTCATCAACCAATCGACTGTTCCGTTCATTTGTCTACAATGGCGGCAATACTTTTTGATCTGTTGTCCTGTTTGAGGCAAAGTGAAGATGAGCAACCTTCATTGTCCCTGATATATCACCGAGTAGTTTGGTTGATAAGCCGAGTCCATGACGTGTGGATCCAAGGCTTTTTCAGGAAACAACAGGAGTGCCGTCTATGGTCTCGTGGTGATTAGGTCAAGTCCGTTCTCGGGCACGGATCGCTTTCACACTGCAACGTACCTTACTGGAGTCCATGGAGTCCCAGGACTACCTTCTCAGCTGGACTCAGATACAGTACTTGAGCGTTTGAACGTTTGCATTCACATTGATAAAATTAAGCGGACTTTGGGGTCCAACGGACTCGGATACGGACTTGGGTATGCAGTGTGAAAAAACCCTTAGTGCGAATGTGGGAAAAGAAACAAACTGTCATCACCATTTGCAGGGTGATACACTGACTAGGTTTTCTTACCTTTGCTGTGATGACTGTATTTGCACAATTCTCCGGTTGAAATGAGTAAAGATCCTACACCCAGCCATTGGAGAAGTGTCGATGAGCCTCAAGAGATTTGTAATTTTTAAACCCTTTAAAAGTGTAAGCACTTATGCCGTAAACCAGATAGTTAGTAATGTCCATGGAAGACATCGGAGGCAGCAGTACAAAATACAAAGAAAAGTACAAGAAAATACTTGGTTTTCATTAAAAGTATTATAATAAATGGTGATACATTATTTAATAAACGTGAAATCTGGAGAAAAATGTATTTTGGAACTGCCACAAAAGTAACTCTTGGTCTTTATGAGTTAAATTCTAAGATTATGTTTTGTTTTTTTTTTAGATCTGCCACCGATACTATTATCATTTTCGACTGCACTGAGTCAGACAGTGTTGTGGAAAAAAAGAATAAAGTCATTGTATTCATTGTATTTTTCTTCTAAATATAGTTTTTTAGGTGTTAGCTGGTTGAGTGTTTTGACACAGTTGCACTTAAAACTCAAATACCTTATTCATCTGCATCCTTTTAGCTTCACTGAGCAATGATGAAAAAGATACCAGTCATTTTCCCTTTTAAATAAATAATTCATCGTCACTGAGAGGATGAAGAGCCTTAATCCATTTCATGGTGAAACATTGCTCCACTCTTGTCATTTTGTTGCAATAGTAAATTAATTTTTTCAGTCTGAGGGCATGTAGAAGAAATAGAAGAACACGGAGCTGAAAGCGTTAGCCGCAGGACTTGCAAGTTTTAGGACAAACCTGATATTTGTTGTCAGTAGTTTGAAGATGTTGATAGATTTTGCATGGGAGACGCCACACTATGGTGCCTTTTTTGGAAGTAAGTCACCGCAGTGTGTCAAAAAAACGCACAGCATCCCGATTTGCTTGAAAACAAATGCGCTGTCATTTACGAGGTGTCACCTGCCTTTCAGGGAGTCGTTTTTTTCTCAAAGCTGCTCGTTTAGCGATGCTAAACTGTCACGCAGACGTTAACTTCAAAGCTCTCGCTGGCTGCTCTGCGGTCAGCCGTCTGGTTTTTGAAAATGGAGCAGAGAGAAGCGAGGGGTGCTTCATCACTCGTAGCGCCTCGTGACTGATGATGAGAGTCAAGATCAGGAAAACAAGCCTGGAGTAGACAGTTCGGAAGAGCAGATGTGCATGTCAGAATTATGGTCGGTGCTTTAAGACTTGTGTTTTCGCACTCCTTAGTCTTTTTGTTTCAGTTTCGTGTTGTGAGTAATAGTCAGGGGTGGAGGATGGATTCAAACCCCAAACTTAACATACAAGAGTTGGAATAAGACGAACAAAATACACACTCTTTCCTCTTGGTCCACTGTTTTCAACAGTAGTCCAGCGTTTTTCAACCTTGGGGTCGGGATCCCATGTGGGGTCGCTTGAAATTTCTAGTAATTGATAAAAATAAACAAAACAAAACTTATTTATTCTGTATGCTGTGTGCTTGTGGTATATGGACTTGTGTCTGCAATAAAATGTATTATTAGTTCAAATAAAAAATATATGGTGAGCTGAGAGAGACAATCTCAATCCATAAAAGACAAACTCTGAAGCTGAAACTGAAGCACTGTGGTACTGTTTACACTGGTCTAGAATTTTTTAGAAATGATTTGCTTCAGAGATTAAATGTGCTAAATGTTACGTATTTTAATAAGATTAATTGGAAAATAAATGACAAAAGTGCCGGTTTGCTGATGTTTTCAAGGTATATGATTAAGTGTTATTACACATATATATTGGTTTATGTACATTTATATAATAGTTTTATAAATCTTCCACTAAATAGAACCTGTAAAGTGAATGTATTCTAATGTGCAGACAGTGTTTTGAAGTAGATCTTGTAGCTCTGAGACAAATATTCCTTTTGAGTCAAACCCATTCTCTCGTTAATTCTTGAATTTCACATTTTAACCCAAGGCTGTATCTTGGAAAGTTCAGCCAACCAGCATTTTTGACTTGATTTTTCTTTATCAGTGACTCTCATGTGGTAAAATTTCATTACTTTTATCCTGGAAGCATTTTCCTTGTAGACCAGTGTTATCTATCAAATGTTCATTGTGGTCAGTTTCAGATGCTGCAGCTCTTTCATAATTAATAGTTTGAGTTATTGTTTGTTCATTGTTTGTTGTTTTTTACTGTTCCTTAACTGTAATAGATTACTCATGGACTCTGCAGCCTGATCTCACTACTGCAGGGATGAGTGGTGCTGATTTTATTTGGTATCTCCAATAGTTTTGTTCTTTGTGTCTTCATTATGGTGTGTTTTTGTGTACATGATGGGAACATTCATTCATTCATTCATTCATTATCTGAACCGTCTTTATCCTCACAATGATGTGAACAACGCAAATGAATTAAATGAACTAAGTCGTCTTCTCTTTTCTTTTCCATGTCTCTTCATTGACTGTGACTCATCATTTACAGGTAAGAAAATCTACTTGTTTATTCAGTAAAAATGTGAAAAAATGACAGTAAGTGCAGATGTGGTAGCTAACCATCTTGTGTGTTTATGTGTATTTTTTTGTTTTGTTTTGTTTTTGGTAGAACATAGTACTGGGTCTCTCCGTTTAAGATTATATCTGAACATCTTTGAAGCTTGTTTGATTGTTGAGGGTGTGTTACATATGATTCACTTCCAGTTTTCTGTTCATTTGTTTGCTGTTGATGTAGTTTCCTATCATTGGTCGATTTAATCTTCTATTACACAGGTGTCAAACATATGGTCCGCGGGCCAAAACCGGCCCAGTAAGGGGTCAAATCCAGCAAATGGGATGAATTTGTAACATGCAAAAAATTACACTGAACATATTAATAATCAAGGATGTTTATGATGTTATTTTAGTCCAGGTTCCACATAAAGGGAAGGCTAGTTTATTTGTATAGCACATTTCGGCAACAAGGCAATTCGAGGCGCTTCACACAGGACATTGAAATACAACGACAGGGAAAAAGAAACACATTTAAAACTTTATAAAAGAAACATGTAAAAGGTGATTAAAAACAGCAAGTAAGAAAACAACACATAAAATCCCCCCCAATCTATAAACCCAATTTGGTATGAATTCAACCCATAGTTTTGCTGCTAAAATGTAACAAACAAACAAACCAAAAAAACAAAAAACAATCACAGAAACAAACAAACAAAACACATCTGAAAAAATTAGGGTTAAGGCTATGGTAATAATAACAGTCTAAAACACAGGTGTCAAACATGCGGCCCGGGGGCCAAATCCGGCCCGCCAAAGGGTCCAGTCTGGCCCCTGGGATGATGAAATGCAAAAATGAGTCACTAAGATATTAACAATCCTTTTAGTTCAGGTTCCACATTCAGACCAATTCAATCTCAAGTGGGTGGAGCCAGTAAAATACTATCATAATAACATAAAAATAATGACAACTCCAAATGTTTCTCTTTGTAAATGTAAGTATTTCCGTGTATTTACACTTAAACAAAGTATAATTTTGCAAAAAATGCGAATAACCTGAAATGTCTTAAGAGAAGCAAGTACAAGTTTAACAATATTCTGCCTGTTACTCAATGTTTTATGTTTGTAGAGCCACTGTGATCTGTAAATTATAATGTACATGAGCAAATGATGAACTGACAAATTGTTAAAATTACACTTATTTTTTCAGTTTGTTCTTGTTATTCACATCTTTTGAAAGGATAGTTTGTAGATGTAAACCTGGTCATAATATAAATTAACTTTTTTTGGCTCTAAAACATAGAGAAAAGTTTGGAATTGACATTATTTAGATATTATTATGTTATTATTTTACTGGTTCGGCCCATTTCAGATCAAATTTAGCTGAATCTGGCCCCTGAACTAAAATGAGTTTGACACCCCTGGTCTAAAATGGTGTAAAATTATATGTTTTTTAATTGAAAAACACATTCTCTTGTGGTAGGTAGGACATTCAATAACACCATCATGGACCAAAATCTGGAGAAAACACTGTAACCCAGACACTAAAGTTATATAAAAAGCACATAATGTACCAAGACAACCGGTAAGAGGACCGCGGTGTACTTTTACATTGCTGTAAATCATAACTCGGAGACAGTGTTGTAATTACCATAAACAAACGGTGGCTTCGCTCCGAGGACTGGCAGCCTTTGAGTGTCATTTAGACGATGAGCATGAGGTCACATTTGGCAGGACGTACGCCGGAGACGTTTATAGCTCGACAAACCACGGCCGACGCTGGCCCTTGAAGAGCAGGAGACACCGTCTATGGAAATGGAAAACGGGAAGAAGGCACATTCAGTTTATGATGATGATTTGAAAGGTTTATGGGAAATGCAGGTGTTTTTTTTTTTTTTTTGTTGGAAACGTGAATCATATCAATGGGGTTTAAATGTGTGCTTGTACTTGTTAGAAAAAAAGTCATGTGGTACATTTTAGTGGTTTGGAGTAGTTTTATTAGTACTTTTATTTTGAGGAACTGAGTAATTTTAGTTTTCGGTAGACCTTTTAGTCATAGAAACTGAAATAGGAGGATGGAAAACGCATGTTGTGTAAGTTTGTGTTATTTTTGTCCATTGTAAACTAGAGCTGTAACCGATAAGTCGACTCAAAGTGATCCAAAAAAATCATTCAACCACAATTCTCCTGAATCAAAGCTTTGTTTCTTTCATTTCTCTGCTGTTAAACATTGGTTCCACTGCTGTGTTTCACACGGACGCTTATTGTGACGCACAAAGAAGCTTCAGTTCAGGAAAACTGCAGTAGAATATCTCCCTTCAATCAGTTCCGAGTCGATTAATCGAACCAGGACTTTTTGCATTGACTTCAAGCACCTAATCGATTAATCGGTTGCAGCTCTTATTGTAAACCACTGATATTTACGCAAAACTAAAGTGAAGCTGCAGATTTATTGTGTTTTTGGTTCGTGTTGTGCTTCTCATTGATAAAAATCTGTTCATTTTAATTTCAGCTGATATTCTTGGGCTTTAGCGTTAGCTAGTCTTCAGTCCATTGAGTGCAAGAATAGGTAAATACCAAATACATATCCAAATATACAACTACTGTAACAGCTTCTCTTGCCTTATGCACTGTTTTTCCTCCTCTGTTTCCCTCAAATAAGCAAAGAGCAAGAACCTCTGGGATAGAAATGATTGTAATTGAGAATCCCATACAGTCCACCATACTGGTTTGTTTACATCTAACTCCCACAATTCCTTGTGCTCAGGCAGTTTGGCGTGACTTGCCTGGAACGATACAAAGTTGTGAGTTATGGTTTGAAGTCATGACTTACAGGCTCAAAAACCGGCCTTGAACGCATCATTAGTCATCCCTATAGTTTAGTTTCTGGTAGTGTTAATTGCATCTTCTCACTCACACTGCAAACATCCAAATCTTACCAAGTGTATTTTTCTCATTTCTATTCAAAATATCTCATCACACTTAAAATAAGACATAATCACCTAAAGAGTAACTTATAAGTGAGATATAAGAACTTATTTTTTGACAATAGATCCAGAAAATGTTATTCCAAGAAATCTTTCCAAGATAATTTTCACTTGTTCCATCAGTAGATTTTTTGGCTTGAATTAAGCAAAAAAAATAAATAAAAATCTTGAATAATGCAAATTTTCAGATTTTCAAGATCTATTCCCTAAACATAAGTTCTTATATCTCACTAGTCGCTTTTCCATTGACCCTCAAATTGCACAAATACAACTTGCACATAAAAATTTACCTAATGGAAAAACGACAATTTCGCCAAAAGTCGAATTTTTAGATTAAAAGTTTTTGCGCTGGCAAGAGGTGGTTTTTCAGGCGTAGCACAAATGGTATATCACACAAAACTGCGATGGAAAGACCTTTTTCGCAAATAGAGTCAGATGAATTAAAAAAACGGATGTTGACGTGCGTTACAAGCGAAGAAGAAGAAGAAACATGTCACAGTATGTGTGGACACACCAGGAAACCCGATCATTTTTTAATTTAGTACAAGATAGGGCGGTAATATATAATAATAATGAATATATCTATAAATCAATATTCACGTTTGTCGCCATGTTTATGGAATGACTTTTCGTGTCATCTCGCGATAATAAATAAATAAATCATTGCATTTGTGATGTAATGGAAAAACCGACATTACGCACTCGTGATTTTTTGACATTTAGTAAATATCAGTAAAGTTTTGCGCAGATGTCCAATGGAAAAGCGACTACTGAAAAGTTACTCTTGAGGTGATTATGTCTTATTTTAGGTGTGATGAGATATTTTGACTAGAAATGAGAAAAATACACTTCACTGTAAAAAAAAATCTGTAATTTAACAGAATTTTTACCGTTTATTTGACAGATTTTTCCTGTATTTTAAGATACAGGAAATATCAATGAAATTCCAGAAATTGACTGTGATTTTACAGGTCAAATGTAAAATAACACGAAAAAACTGTAACTGTGAATAACTATAAAATTTCCATTTTTTTTAAAAGATTTTTTTTCATTTTTCACAGAAAAATACAGTTAAAATACATTTGCAAATGTATTGTAATTTCACAAATATTTTGTTTTTCTATTTATGAGATTAAACTGTTAATTTAAAGTTTAATACTGTAAAAAAAAAAAATAAATAAATAAAACCAGATAAAATTACTGACAATTAAGCGTTAAAGATGTATTTGTTCTGTAAGTTTAACAAGACTTGTTTGTTAATTGACAAATATTTTGTGTAATTACGGGAGGTTTCACAACAAAAATGTTGAATAAATGTATTTTTGTGAATGTAGAACATGTATAAGCACTGATAAACTGTCCAAATACAGTTTTTATCAGTGGATTGTACAACTTAGTCTCATTGAAAATTATTTATATATATATTTATAGGTAATTTGATTGTTTTAATACATGTAAATATTCTTTATGAAACATTAAAAAGTCAAAAACATCTGCAAAATCTCATGTAAAGTTAGGGCAAAAAACTGTATTTTAATTATGGAAAATTACCATATTTTTGCGAAATGGTTATTTTCCGTTATTTAACAGTATTTTTTTGACACCCCTGCTGCCAGAATAATATTGTTTTTTTACGTGTTTTTTTTTTTTTTTTTTTTTACAGTGTTGGTAAGGTTTTTGCAGTGCAGGTCCACACTATCCGCCATTTACTCCTTTAGACCATCGGTGTGCCAGCCTCATAATCCCCCCCACCCCCCCCATAGGTGGATCCTCTGACCCCACAGTGATGACTGGAACTGGCTCCAACCTCCTAATCAATCCTTCATGGCAAAGGCCCGGCTGCAGGACATCAGGGATATGGACTTCAGATAAATGTTGCTTTTTACTTAGCGAAAAGCACACAAAAACAAATTGTTCACCTCTTAAAGGGCAACGCTTTGGCATATTGAAAACAGATCAAGAAATTAGTCATGTTCATAATATAAATGGTACTGCCAATTGTTGGGCTTCTGTGTGCCAAAGTGATTCATAGAGGAACAGCTGGTTTTGTCTTTTGCACTAGATGTGTAAACGCCAGCAGCTACTCAACAAACAATCACTCTAAGAAATCCAGAGGTGCATAAAAAAAAGAGGTTATTGATAAACGGCAACTAATTTTCACCAATTATCATAAAAGACTCATTTTGCAGAATCGAGATCGGAGCGTTTCCTTTCCTTTCTACTCGTCGAGTCGTTTATAAATCATCCTGACATATTTGTGAGACATTGTAATTGTGAAGTCATTGTTGCGTTTTGATTTTGACCAATTTTTCAGTTAGCGGCTCATTTTTCTAACTTTATGATTTTCTCTTTTTTTATGGAGAAGTTGAAGCAGCTGCTATTGTTCTAGCATTTGATAGTCATTAAATAGCGGTTGAATGTGTTGATTAAAAAGCCGATGTAGACAGATGTGGAGTTTACGGCCGCTGCTGTGTTTTATGTTTGAAGTCGGTGTGTGTCAGAGCTCAATGTGGAACCACAAACATCAAATGGAGATGGTTTAATGCAGCGGAACAGGCTGCTGATTTGTTTTTTTGCCTTTGATAGTTGTATTTTTTATTGCAGGTTGTTGTTATACTTGCAGTGCATCCTCTTTTATTCGGAATAGTTACTGGTGGTGTTGTACTTTGAATCAGTCTTGACCATGTTTTGGAGGTTTTCGTCTTATTATTTATGATCAGTCAAGACCACAGCTGCATAGGTAACACTGAACTCTCCATGCCCTGATTTACTGATGCATAAAGCTATATTTTTTTGGTTTTATACCAACATTACCAAGTCAGGTTTAAAACATTTGGCCAATATCTGATTTTACACACTCACTAAAAACCTAAAATAAACACACGCTGACCTCCTTTAGAAGTTTTATCACCTCAATGATAATGTTAATTTGAGACTGTGGTACAAAAATGAATCGTTATGGTTATGTCATACTATATTCTCAAGTCAAGTCAAATTATTTTGTTTGTACCCAAAGGCAGATTTGTTTGACATGTAGTTTAATGGATAAATAACAAATCAGTGTAACATGCGACATAATAGAAACTTTTAGTTTGTCATAAAACATGATAATAAGTAGTAGAGCCTGACCAATATGGGATTTTTGGGGCCGATGGCAATACCGATACTGGGGGCTACAAAAAGCCGATATTCAATATATCGGCCAATATCCGATATTGGCCGATAACCGATATATTGGCCAATATATGAAATAAGAACACTGATCTACACAGGATATAATAATCTTATATTAGATAATTGTGGACAGGTGGATAAACAGTTGCATAAATCTTTTTTTATTTCACAAATATAATTTACACAACTTTCAAATGCAAACTATGCAATCACAAAAATAATTACAGCAAAAAATATTACTTACGACATAATTCTGTTTTCACTCACAAATTTTGATGTGCCTGCCTCACGTCGCTACAACTTCTTGTGTGGACTAAGGGCTAAACTGAGCATGTGCAGAGTGAATTAGGTGAGTCCTAAGTTGTTCCTGATTGGAGCAACTGCAAGAGTTACAACTGACCCGTGTTACAACTGTCCCCAGTCTCCCCTACACTATTAACACCCAGGCCTGCTGGCAGAATGAAACTGTGAGGTAGACAGGAAGTGCACGGACATGGGTGTGTGTGTGGGGGTGAATACTTCATAAGATGGGGGTATTAGCGGTCCATCCTTGTCAGAGTGCGCGGTAGCGGTCTGTGATTTTCGCCGGGGTTGGGGGTCGGGTGTAGCTCCATGATTGTGTGTGGGGGGGTGATAGTGTCATTGTCCAAGCAGGAGTGAAAGTGAAACTAACTTGCTTTAAAGTTCCTCTTATTCTCCGGGCAGCACACACACACGCACACACACACACACACACACACACACACACACACACACACATACAGGAGCAGCGAGCGACAGAATCTCCGCGCAGCAAAAAAAGTTAATGTATCAGCTACATATTGGCTGATGTTGTTTAACTGGTGATATGCTATAATCGGCCCGATGATTAATCGGTCGGGCTCTAATAAGTAGTGATGTCCCGATCTGGATTTTTCTTTATGCTAAGTTTTACCGATACCGATACTTTTTACTACGAAATTTTGATTGAAATTTTGAGTCATTATTTATAGGTTGCTGTTATTTTACTTGAGATCACAATTGGGCTGAATGTGGAACCTGAACTAAAACAAGTATGACACCTTTGACTCTTAACTTTAGTATAATTTTTGCACTTTCCAAATTCTTACTGTGGGACAAATTAGAACCATCAGCAGGCCAGTTTTTATAGTACGTCTATGGAAGAGTCCATCCAGGGATTATAGGGGTGCGTTCTGTGTTGTACGTACCTCACAATGAGTACTCACAGACCATATGACCATACAAACTGAAAGTGAAACTTAAGACACTTTACTAATTCCTCTAAGTCTGTCGCTGTTGTGCAGCTCATTTTCCTTTTCTCTATCTTCGGAACTTTAATTTGAGAGGGCAGGACGTTTGTTTAAGAGGGCATTGCCCCCTTTAACCCTCCCAAAACTGGGTCTGTGCCTAAATCTGATCAGATTTTCTAAAAAATGCCAGATTGGCAGCCGATACCAATCTTTAGATCAGATCAGGACATCCCTAATAAGAAGTACTCCATGCTCTACCAATTAGGACATACAAGAGAAACAAATATTAATAATCTGTAATATTTAGAAGAAAAAAACTTGTTCTGTGCATCTGGTTTTGCCATTGTTGTATTGTCATGTTCTTATCTATAAATGGCTTTCAGTTTGGTTCTATTGTATTTTCAAAACTACATTTGTCAAAAACAGGATAAGTCTCCAGCTCTAGGATTTATTCCCACTGTCTGATCCGTACTCAACTGGGATGTACAATAGATGTTTCCCCATTTGCTCAGATTCAATCACAGAATGACCTGAAACATGAAATGAGCTTTTCTATTTGGACAACTTTAAGTGACACAGAGGAACAAAAAAAAAAAGAACATGTTTTTTTTAGGGCATATTGTTTTTCCTTTTGTAAATGGACACTGTTTTTGGGCTGTTGACCTCTTCGATCCAACTGGGGAGATAGTACAGGATATCTAGGCTATATTTCCTCCTTCACACAGATTGTGATTATTTAAATATATGACTGTTTACCACACAGTTGTCCTGTATCACTATTCATTACACTTTAAAGTTAAACTGAATTAAAATGAACTGAAAAGATGAGAGAGCAGAGCTTGTTTGTTGCCCTATTTGCTATAAACCAAAAGTTAAAGCGTAATTTTGCACAGACACATTAACAGACAGTAGAGCATCCCTGTTACCATGGTATTAAATTTTACTTCTTCTAGCATGGCCTTTTTTTTTTTTTAGAAATCCTCTTCATTTCATGGACGTATTATACTGTGTCAAAGTCGTCTTTTTGCTGTGTGAAGTTATTTTAATCTCATGAGAAAAGTGTCTTTGGTGTTGGAGCTGAGGAAAATCGAAGTCAGAACAAACCAGTTTCATTGTGACATTGATATTGTCATTGTCATAAACACAGACTCACACATATCACCTGTTGGAATCACGACTTTGTTCCTGATATAATTTCGGATTCATCCATCCATGTTTGCTAGCTGCTTTGGAGAAGATACTTAACTCACGATACACACCACACACATAACATGGACACTGATAAACACTGATGTTTAGACTCTGCTTAACTCCTTTAGTTTGGTTGTTTTTTTCTGTTGGAGCTGTGGTTCTTATGGTTTCAAAGGCTGCTGGTTCAGGGTCCGGTTCAGTTGTGTGTTGGGTATATTGTACACTTTTCAGAATTTTCTTAAATGCAGAATATATGCAAAATAGCCAATAAAAAATCCTGGAAATGTTGCAAAAAATATTTACTGGGGAGTGGTGGAAAAGTTGGTATCAGCATTTCTGTCTTTCTTTCTTTCTTTCTTTCTTTCTTTCTTCTTCAATGATCCCCATTAGTCTCTACCAAAGTAAAGACTATTCTTCCTGGGGTCCATTCATAATATAAAAGTTATACAATTTATACATTTACAAAGCACATAGACAGAAAAAAATATAGTTACATTGAGGGATGCACCGATACCACTTTTTTCCAGACCGAGTACAAGTACTTAAATTTGAAAACTTGCCGATACCGAGTACCGATACGAGTACTTAATAATCCCTTTCCAGTTGTTAGTTCCTTTTGTAAATGTACTTTATTGTCGTTGTCATTAGTCTGACTGGAATAAAGTGCTGCTACTGACATTTAATGTGTTGGAATGAGCGTTTCTCAATTACTCCACCAGGGGGCGCCACTCTGAATTAACCATACTGGACAAATACCACAAAGAAGAGTAAAGTTTTTTGAGAAGAAGAAGAAGAAGAAAGTCTGTTGAGCCGCATTATGTAATAAATTCCCATTATGTAATAAAAGTTCAAAAGGTAATAAGAATGTCACGTCATCTTGTAATAAAGCCACATTATGTAATAAACTGACGCATTTTGTATTAAACTACCTCAGTGCATTATGTAGTACATTTTTTCACTTTGTGTAGTAAGTTATTACAATTTGAGAAATTTATCACAAAAATGCACTTGACACATTTTTATTTTCAGGAAAATGTAATAACATTTTTCATTTCCAAGATCACAAGATACTGTATCAGACACAACTGACACGACAATATAATAACAATGTGCTAAATTAATCTTTAAACTGTGTGGTTAAAGTTCTGATTCCATTACCTGTAGCTCCTGTGACTAATTTCTTCTAAATTGCTCTGAAATTATATTAATTTGGATTGTTATTACATAATGAACCATGTTATATTTTTTTAAATAAAATGTGTCAGTGCATTTTGTAATAAATTTCTCAAATAGTAATAACTTACGACATAATGTGAAAAATTTACTATATAATGTGTTGATGTAGTTTATTACAAAATGCGTCAGTTTATTACATAATGCGGCTTTATTGCAAGATGACGTGACATTCTTATTACGTTTTGAACTTTTATTACATAGTGGGAATTTATTACATAATGCAGCTCAACAAAGTCAGTAATAACAAACATGGAGACTACAGAGGTAACACTAATGGGATACTTTTTGCAGGATTTTCGCTAGTAAGGTTTAACAGCTTAGCTTCAGCAAGTGGAGAAAAGAGAAATGAGCTATAAGTTTTGTTTTCACTTCCGCTGGCGACGGTCCGCACCGCTACGTAGTTGTCATAAATCTGTCAGTAGTTTTTCTCTAACTCACACAGTCACTCTTTGAACAGATCCTCTACCTCCATGGTTTCCGCTGGTATTCTCCGTCTGAGTACGCATCCGCCAGCACCTGGAAAACAGATGGAATGTACGCAGAGGACAGACAGAACACTGCATCTGTATCTGTCTGTGTCTTAACGTTATTTGCAGTCAGTGTTACTTTTATCACCGTCATTTATTTAGAAAAATCTCCATATTCTTCACACCTCCCCACACATTATTCCTCCTCCTCGTACCTGCTGCACTGAGCTGGGAATGTCACACAGCCGTAAGTGGTATCGGTGCATTTGTATCGAATATCTTTTACGAGTACAAATACGAGTACACACACTGAGTATCGGAGCCGATGCTCGATAGTTGTATCGGAATCGGTGCATCCCTAGTTCCATTAATTAGCATCATTTCATTACACTGGGTTACAAAAAATGTTTTTTGCAAGTTGTCAAGGTTTTTTCAACTGAATTAGGACCATTTTGCACCGCTAAATCAAAAAATGCCATCTGTTTTTCTCAATCAGGTCAGGTTTTTTTGCTAATTTGATTTTGAAAAATTTGATCTTCTCACAAAATTGATTACATTTAATTACATTAATACCAAAATAAGATTGGTAAGCACACTTTATGAAACTTGTGACTTGATTCCTGTTAGGTACAATGGTGTATTCACCGCAGATGTAGCAGAATACGTCAGGCTTATTTTTTGCAAGATCTTCTAGTCGAAGCCATTTCATTCACCCGTAATATTAAAAAAAAAAACATTAATCATAAATTGGCAAAAGTAAAATCTTCAGAACTCGTTTATTGCAAGAAATATGAAAGAATTTTGTATCGTATGATGTGAAAATGCCCATAAATGTAAGTAAAATGTTAAAAGCCAATATGTAGCATAGTTCAGAAAGTTGACCTGATTGAGCAAAATGAATGTGATTTTTGGATTCTGCACACCAAAATGATCCTAAATCAGCTCAAAAAACTTCAACAATAAATTTTGTTATTGATTACAGATTATAAATAAAATAAAAGCTACAGTTGATGAAACTGTAATGAAAATACAATTACCAAATAATAATGTGTGGATTAATAACTGATTCCAAAGTTCAGTGAATCAATTCAAAAGAAACAAAAAAAGATAAATGTAATATTTTATGGAAGTGTATGGGAAAAAACCAATGGAATATTTTCATGTATAAAAGAGTTAAACAAAGGCTTTTGCAACACAGCTTCAGGTTGTATGTTATTGATGAATCTACCACGACGGTGATAATGAACCATCTCTTAATATCCACTCAGGGGTGAATTTCCTTTTTGTAGTCGTTGAATATCAGTTCCAAATAGTCATACATCTGGATGGGATACCCACCCACAGTCTTTTTCTTAGTTTGATGATACCGCCTGACAGTCAATTTTTAATCTTGTGGCACGATAAGCCTCAGTATTAGTTACACCCATTGTGTATATCGCCCGTTTCAGTCTGCCTTTCATCACGGCTGTCATAGTATCTGTATCCGTCTTTGCTCGATAAGGTAACAAACAAACTGAAATTATGAAAAAAAAAAAACATTTAACAAGCCGCCACTTCTTTTGTGTATCTGCTGCGTACTGCCCATCCATCTATCCCTGCAGCTGTCGGCTTCTTTTTGACTCTTCTAATAATGCACACACACCGTTCTAAGACAAACTACAAATGCATACACTCTCTTCCTTATCCTGGATGGTTTATTCTCTGGGAGTTTTGTTTACCCGCTTCAGATACCGCCGCTTTCCTCCCATGGCTTTTAGGTCCACTTAAGTCGGAATCAATGTTCATCAGCCGAGGCCAGAGGTGACTGTAAAGACCTGACAATTGTGCACTATTGATTAGCGCGCACCCAGACTAATTTAAACTGCATATGGCATTATCAATACCTGGTAGTGACCCAGATTTTGGATTACTATTCAGGAAGCGTTCGCAGAGACAGTGCACATGCGGACCAGGGTATGAGAGGCAGCTGAATACTGGGTAATTACAACAGAGAGTTGAGGAATCCCTGACAACACGCTTTGCCAACTTTGCCTTTTGTTTGCCGGGTCGCTTGGTTGTTTGAACTCTTTCTTCATAATGGACTGCTGGGTAATGGGGTGGTGATGTAAAACAAATGAAAGTGGACCGGGAGGTTGGTATTTCTTTTGTTTTGCTTTAATTATTCCAGACTCCTTTTTTTTTTACTTTTTTTTTGGAAAATGTGCATGAAATTTGGTTGTGTAAATGATAGTGATGAGTCTTTAACCCAGTTGTTTCCAACCTTTTTTGACTCATGATCCCATTTTAACATCACAAATTTCTGGTGACCCCAGACATTCAAAACTGAGACTTTTTTTTTTGCGAAAATTAATGTTTTTGATCATGTAATAGTTTGCTATACTATGTCGCAATAAACGTTAATTTAGACGACGTTTAGTCTATATAATGTATACAGGAGGTCCTCGGGTTACGAACGAGTTCCGTTCCTACGCTGGCGACGTAACCAGAATTTCCGTGGAAGTCGGAATTAACCCTTTAATACCCCCTAAATCGCTAAATAAATATCCAAATACACATATTACGGGCTTTGTCCTTAATAATGGTCGCCACGGTCGACCGACTGAAGCCTAAGGCTTTACCGATGTTCGTCGGCGTCTCGCCTTTCTCCGACCTTTAGATGATATCCAGCTTCATTTCCATCGTAATGGCTTTCCTCTTGGCTGGACCAGCATCGCTAGAAGATCCTGCTTTCTTTTTTGGGGCCATGATGTGAAAAAGGACGGTGAAAAAGGCGAGGATACCGAGAAAATTACGGAGCACAAACACAGACACTCTACACTATGGGGCTGGAGACAAACTGGCGGACGAGACTCAGGCGTCGTAAAGTCGAAATAGCGTAGGTCGAGTACCGCGTAACCCGAGGACCTCCTGTATTATTATGGATGGAGGCAGAAAAGCCAGGTGACAATTCATACTGAACAAACAATAACTCAAACTATGAATTATGAAAGAGCTGCAGCATCTGAAACCGACCACAATGAACATTTGACAGATAAACAGAACCACAGTGCTTCAGTTCAGCTTCAGTTTGTCATGTCTTTTATGTATTGGGAGTATCTCTCTCAATTCACCATATATTTTTTATTAGAATTTTTTTTTTTTTCAATCAATTACACTGGTCTACAAGGAAAATGCTTCAAGAATAAAAGTAATGAAATTTGACCACATGAGAGTCACTGATAAAGAAAAATCAAGTCAAAAATGCTGGTTGGCTGAACTTTCCAAGATACAGCCTTGGGTCAAAATGTGAAATTCAAGAATTAACGAGAGAATGGGTTTGACTCAAAAGGAATATTTGTCTCAGAGCTACAAGATCTACTTCAAAACACTGTCTGCCATTAGAATACATTCACTTTACAGGTTCTATTTAGTGGAAGATTTATAAAACTATTATATAAATGTACATAAACCAATATATGTATGTGTAATAACACTTAATCATATACCTTGAAAACATCAGGAACCCGGCCCTTTTGTCATTTATTTTCCAATTAATCTTATTAAAATACGTACATTTAGCACATTTAATGTCTGAAGCAAATCATTTCAAAAAAAATTGTAGACCAGTGTTACCAGACATTTCAGGTGACCCCATTTGAATTCCAGGTGACCCCACATAGGTCCCGACCCCAAGGTTGAAAAACACTGCCATAACCAATAAAGACCCAAACATCCACTGGCGACCAAAACCATCTCCTGATCTAAAATGTTTAATACATGTTGATCCACTAATCCTGTTAATACATGTAAATGAATGGTTTAAAATACAGTTTTTCAAGGTTGAGCATCTTTGCATGAAAAGAGTTAGTAGAAATATAGAAACAATTTCACTCTTTTAGTACATTAGAGCTTGTACTTTTGTAGTTTTACTTGATTAAAGACATTGAATCTGTTCCTCTACATTACTAGAGTATAGAGTTTGTACATTTTCCACAGAATATGGTTAATAAGGTGCTTTATGATGACTAATAAATAGCGAATATGCTTAAATGTTATATTTTCTGATCTTGATACAATCTAAAGTGGGACCTATATGTTATTTTCCTGTTAATGTAGGTTAGGATCAGGTGATATGATGGCAGTATATCCTGTATTTAGTAATGGATTTGGAAAAGTTTACATTGGATGGCAAAGGATGGCAAGTGGTCTTCATAGGGGACGGTATGAGTGAACTGTCATAGATACTCGATGTAAATAGATTTAACGAAATATCTGCAAAACTACTTCTAAAGTCTATTGTTATGTTGTGATGCTCTGTATCACCCACATGTTCTTAACCATAAAGACCCAAACATCGACCAAAACCATCTACTGAATATACAACTGTTTAACACCTGTTATCCATTAATCCTATCAACACATGTAAATAATTGGTGTAAAATACAGTTTTTTGTCGTTTCACGGTCATCAGATTTGACCCATTTGGACATTCAGAGGCTCCGTAGTGAACGTGGAAGCACCGTCATCTTCTACAACATTGATTCACCAGTAAACCCATGGAGTTTGATTAATGAAAATGGATGAGACACTTGTTTTTATGATCAGTTAATGATATCTTTGCAAAAAAAAAGTCAATTTTGTTGAGTTTTCTCTGTTTCTGATGTAATAACCCTCAACTTTAATCGGAGCTTTTATGAACATCTCCCGAAAAGTTAATTAAATATAGGAAAATACATGATTTGTAGTGAAAAAAAAAAAAAAAGTACAGAAGGTAATATTATAATAAATGATGATAAATCACTTAAGAAAGGTTAAATATAGAGAATATTTAATTTGGGAGCTGCCACTAAAGTAGCACTGGTCTTTATGGGTTAATGCACAACAGGAGCAAGAAAATATTCCGCTCCAAATGAAAGTTCTAGGTGTTCTAGGATGCAGTGAAGGAAAAGACACAACTTCTGGGTCTTTAACTTTTCAGAACACAAAAGTTAAGGGGAAGCTGGAGAGACAGGACTGGAACTGCTATACTGTGGAAAAAAGGGTAGAAATCCAATTTTTACCACAAATTGTCAGATCGAACTTCGGGTAGTGGTAATTGTCTTTCACCAATACCAGTGGGATGGTTTTCTCTTGTGATATGAGTTTTTTTTCTCTTGAATTGACCGACCAGAGCGAGCTGACCGACTGAAATCGGTGACTATTTCTATAATGTAAAGGGATGGTAAATAACAACAAAATAAAGAAAAAAAGAATATCATCAGCACTGGCATTCACTTTGTGCCAAAATGTAATTTTATAAAATCAGTATCAGCCAAAAATCTCCAACTTGCATATGTTCAAGATCAATATATTCAACAATCTGAAGAAACAATCACAGCATGAACAGAAATAAGCGAATATTCAACAGTGAGGACGATAAAGGAATGAAAAATTTGTAAAAATAGAAGAAAAACCATCAACAACATGGACAAAAATGAATAAAAAATCACTCAAATGAACAAAATATTCAACACAAAGGGCAAGGATGAGGAAAATAATCCAAACATGTGCCAAAAATGAACCAAAAATAAGCAAAATATCAACAAAATATACACATAAAAAGAAAATAATCAAAAATTGATGAAAATTAAGGTAAAAATGGACAGAAATTGACAAAATAATAGACAAAATGAACAAAAACTGCAGAATAAAGTTACGTCTAGAATGTGGACACAGTTGTTGTGTTGGAGGTCCACCTCTTTACTTCCAGGACTTCAGTGATCTACTGTTAAGGTCCTGGTCCAGATAGGAGAAGCTCACCTTTAGAGGTCTGGGGGGTCTAGGCCTCGGGTCAGAAAAGGGAACCTATAATATTGGACAGGTGGTAATACAGTTCTGCTCCATAGAACTGTGGGACGTTCCCCTTAGGTGAGGGGGGGCATGATGGCATGATAGGGGGGCGTGAGAATGGCCTTATTTTTTTTGTCCGAACATACATTTTGACCCATTTGTTGAAATGTTTGGGGGGATGGGGGTGTGTGGAAATTTGTCATTCTTCTTTATTTTTAACTTTTTCTTTTCTTTCACCTCCCTTTGAGAATGAAAACCGAAATAAAACAGAAAAAGTTTGAGAACCGCTGCCATAGAGCAACACATGCACCTTGTTTCCTAATCTCACCTGTAAATAGCCTATATTACCTGTATATCCTTATCTGTTATCCATATTTCTCATCTGTAGTATGTAGTCAGCTTTTCTACATTTCAGTAGTTTTTGTGGTACTTTAGTAGCATATCACAGCCAGCATGTCCATGTGGGCCCCAGAAGAGTTCCATTTGGGTTTGTCCGCAGTTTCCATGGTGACCCCACATGTGTTTGCCCATATCAGAATCAGAATCAGAGACCTGAATATCTCATATTATTTATTCTTCACACTATTTTATCCCACGATATTTATCTTTCATGTCATTTGAACTACTTCTCATGTTCTTTGCACGACTTAAATTCTATGTTTTACAACGATCTTAGATTTGTCGTGGAAATTTACCGTTCAACTGATAACCCACACAAAGAAAAGGGAGAAAGTTAGAGTTAAAATAATAAATGCATTATTGAGAAATCAATCACAGACAAAGCTCTGTAAATGAAGTCTGATTAAACAAGAGAAAACTAAAGATTATATAGAACCAATCCAACCCCCTCAAACTATGATGTCATTCCTTACGTACATCGTACCACCCCATACTACTCCTTCTCTGCTCCATGAAGAGGTCATGAGGACCTCTTCACTCTAACCTTGCTTGAATCCTATCTGAAGTACAGGCGCCAACCTCTATCTACACATTCAGACATTTAGGTGTTTGGGTTTTAACTCAAGGTAAGAACTTCGTCCCCAAGTCGGGGTTGCTACAGAGTGGTAAACATCACACATAACAATGACTCTGCATGCACTTAACAGTATAACATATTAAAAGAGTAAAACGTAAATTTTTCCACCACAGTTTACAATACATTTTTTATTTTTTAATGTAAATAAATTTGCCTTTTTACTGATATTTGTTGTTGTTTTACTCATATTTGTTGTCTGTCTGTAAATTCTTGCACTAAACCGGAGAGCTTTACCTCAGTTTCGTTGTAGTCGGTACAATGACAATAAAGAAATTCTGATTCTGATGTGGGCAAACACATGTGGGGTCACCATGGAAACTGCAGACAAACCCACATGGGACCCTTCTATGCAGCCCAAATGTAATCCTTCTGGGACCCACATGGACATGCTGGCTTGGATGTATATTTAATATTTTATCCTGTAGCTTTTTGCACATGCCTACATTTTCAGTATTTTGTGTGAGATTTTTTTTTATATGGTCTTTTTTTGCACTAAATATTTTTGCTGCTAAACAGAACAGAGCTGCTAAAGTGATTTTCATTGTTCCTATGACAGTGACAATAAAGATCTATTTGATTCAATTCTAGAGACTAGATTGATTCAGATCTGGTTGTAGTCCTTTAGATACTTTTGGTAGGTACTAACTTCTTAATGCCAAAAGTAATACTACTTTTCCTATCTGTATTAAACACAATATCAGAAAAATTTAGAAAAATACACACAGTCACAAATGATGAACTCAACTACAATACAATACAATACGGCTCAAATTTGCTTAGAGGTCTTATTTATTTCTTTGTGCATAAGAATCAATTTCAGTTCTGTTGCAACATGTTGATGGTCATATGAACTATGTTTTCAGCTCAAAATGTCCAATTTCATCACAATTAATGCTATATTTTCATGTCACAAATGGCCAAGTTATATTTGAACTGAATTTACCTGAAAAACAAATATTCTATTCTTTTAGATTCCCCAGTTTTTCTTACCAGATTCTATCCTACATATCACATGTTTTATTTTTACAGGTTGCAATATGGAGTATGGTGCTGATCCATCCTGCTTGTTATGCGAATACATACATTAAGAATGTCACACGTCACTTTTTAAATCAACAGTTTTCTAATAATAAGCATTTTTATAAAGAAATAACAATTCTATGTTGTTATTTCCTCTTTAGTATGAAGATAAACTATCCAATAAATAATTCTGATCCTAGTTTTTGCACAGGGATCATTTGTGGAAACGGTGACATGGCTGCCGAGCATCAGTATGATGGGATCTGTAACAACCATGTCATATCTGTCCACTGCCACATTTTGTGTTTTTGTGTCAGCTGTTATTGTTTTAGATCCACAATACTGACATTTATGAATAACTATCATTTCTACATGTGCATAAGGGATCGGATCTACAAAGACAATAAACACTTTTTAACAGGCAGAAAATAGTTAAAATTGTGCTTAATTTTCTTAGACATTTCAGGTTGTGCATATTTGTTCAGGTTATTCACATTTTATTGTTACAGGATAGTTTTGTAATGTAAATATTTTCAAAATTTAATGTTATTTTTGCACAAAAAAAAAAGAAAAAAAATTTAAGTGGTTAATTCAAGATTTCTTGCTTAATTTTTTTTTTTTTTTTGCTTAATTCAACATTTTTTCCTTAATTCAAGCTATTTTTTTTTTTTTTTTTTTTGCTTAATTCTATTCAAGACTTTGGGATTTTTGACTGCCACATTTTGTGTTTTTGTGTCAGCTGTTATTGTTTTAGATCCACAATATTGACATTTATGAATAAGAGGAGAATTAGCAATAGTAAGTATAGAAGTTTATTCCTAATAAAGTACTGGTACTGACCAGATCATCATGGGTAATGTCAAGTCCGTCCACCAGCAAAAATTTTCACATACAGGGTGGGGAAGCAAAATTTACAATGAACATTTAGTTGTTTTTTCTCAGCAGGCACTACGTCAATTGTTTTGAAACCAAACATATATTGATGTCATAATCATACCTAACACTATTATTTAGGGCTGTGCAATTAATCGAAATTCAATCACGATTTCGATTATTAGACGCAACGATGACAAAAATTATGTAATCGAGAAAAAACGATTATTAATTTTGAGTTGTTTAATTCACACGCACGCAAGCTACCATGAGCTGCTCTGCCCCGCCCCCCTCTAAGCTACTGCTGCCTGCTAGCCGGCAGGTCCACCCCAAGAGGACAGTTGGACCTAGCGGTCTGGAAAAATGGCAGGAGAATCACAGCAGAAGTGCTTGGTAAACAAAAAAGGCAAGTCTAATTCAATTGTATGGAATCACTTTGGGTTTGATGAAGAAGACGAAGAGCAAAAACACATCACGTGCAAAAAGTGTTTCGTAGTTGTGTCCGCACCGACCGCTAACACAACAAACTTTTTTAACCATTTAAAGTTTAACCACCGCCACCTTTATCATAATCTTATGAAAAACTAAAACACATAAAAACAACTTCGTCCGCAATGCAATCTTCAGTCTCCGAATCTCTTTACGCTGCAACTCCCGTATTAACCTAACCCTAACCTGTATAACCCTAACGTACGTATTCTAGATGGCTGATGTATACAGAAGGCCTGAACTGAAACCTCACGGCACGCCACTGAATTTACTGTTTCATACTACATTGAACATACTTGAATTTATAATTTGCACTTACGTGAGCTTTTTTTTTTTTTTTTTTTTTTAAATTGCTACAGTTCTATGGCAAGTCTATAGCAGTTTAATTACAGTGCACTATTTATTACAAAAGGAAACATACTTGAATTTACAGTATACTTATTTGCATTCAAAGATTTTTTTATTTCGTACAAAAGTGAACATACTTTGCTTTAGTGGTTAAAAGCTTTATTTATGTTTAAAGAGTATATTTTACATTGTTTTGCAAGAAAAAATAAACAACTTTAAGGTTAACAAATAATCGTTTTTAATAATTGTGATTTCAATTATTGCCTAAAATAATCGTGATTTTTTTTTTCTATAATCGAGCAGCCCTACTATTATCCATACCTTTTCAGAAACTTTTGCCCATATGAGTAATCAGGAAAGCAAACGTCAAGATGTGTGTGATTTGCTGAATGCACTCGTCACACCAAAGGAGATTTCAAAAATAGTTGGAGTGTCCATAAAGACTGTTTATAATGGAAAGAAGAGAATGACTATGAGCAAAACTATTACGAGAACATCTGGAAGATACTATTAAAGAAGAATGGGACAAGTTGTCACCCGAATATTTGAGGAACACTTGCGCAAGTTTCAGGAAGCGTGTGAAGGCAGTTATTGAGAAAGAAGGAGGACACATAGAATAAAAACATTTTCTATTATGTCCATTTTCTTGTGGCAAATAAATTATCATGACTTTCAATAAACTAATTGGTCATACACTGTCTTTCAATCCCTGCCTCAAAATATTGTAAATTTTGCTTCCCCACCCCGTACACGTGCTATTCAAATTCAATATTTCTGAAAACATAGCTTCGACTGTTAAATAATATCAGTAGTCTGTGCACAAATGTATTAGTATTATTTCAACACAGTTCTATGCATTTCTTGAAACTTTTTTTTTTTTTTTTATAGAAATGGCCACTCATTTGACCCTCTAAGTAAATTTTAGCTGAATACAATACAATAAAATACAATACAATAGAACAAGAAGAAGTGAGTTATTCATGACATGACGACTGCTCCTACTTCAATAAAGGTGCCACACAATTAAAGTAGTGAATCGTTTCAGTACTCTGATGATTGTGGCTATAGCAAATGCCACTGTTCTCCAGGTTTCAGGGTGATTTCAGAACTCCAGTCTGTCCTCTGAAAGTGACCCATGAATCACGGCACACTTCATGGTAATTACGGGACTGAATGAAAGCGCAATTTCGATCCATAGGCTCCACATGATTCATAATACTGACTAAACGTTCCAGCGCCACTTATACAATAGCCTAACCGCATTACCTTTAATGCCTCCTTCATCTTTTTTTTTTAAACCATTCTTTCCATCTGATTTAAAGATATTGAGGTGAAACAAATTATCGCAGGTCACGGAACTGACGCGCAGACGACAATTTCTTTAGGATTTCTTCAGATGTGTCGTCTTTAACACAGTCATATCAGTAGATGGTGTTTTAATCGCCGCTTTGCTCACTGATTCTGCGGGTTGGTTTCTAACAGTCTGCCTCTAACTGCCTTTATTAAAGTTTCAGAGTTCTTAATTTGCTCTGTTTAAAAAAAAAAAAACGTCTGTGCGACTGTACATCATTTTCAAAGAGGAAAATGTACGCCACTACAGAGGCCGTACACTCGTTTCCATAAGTTTTCGCTCTTTTGAGGCGGCCTTTCTTTATACCCAGATGCATCTGAGTCACAGCAGCAACATTTCATACATTATGTTTGATAAATCGCTACCTTTTCACTTCATATTTTACAAGGTCGCCGATCTGAATGCGGATTGGGCGCCATTCATCGACGAACAGCAGACTTATTTAATATTGATAGAATGATGTCAGGCACCGCTGCTCTGGGTTTGTTTCCTTGGTGAATAGCATGCAGTCCACAAGCGATGAAAAGCCTTTAGCTTTCTTTAAATGTGCTTTTAATATTGAGAAGAATTAGGGGAATTTAAATGGGTAGTCAGGAGTAGTTTCTTGATGGTGTGTTTCTTACAAGGACTAAGAAATGCAGATGTACAGTGCAGTTTTAATTAACTTGTCTAAAATAATATCTGTATCACAAGAAATATGAGGGAAGATTGACGATTTCGGTTGAAACCATCTGGGTAGTTCAGTGAATTAGAGACGCTCATTCTTTCTTCACCCACCTAAAAGGTTTACACAGTGATCAGTGACAGGGAATATGAATGACTCTGCGGAAAGGAAAGAGGACACTGCTTCCTCAGCAGAACACTTCATCTCCCTGATTGGTGATATTGTTCATGGGTCGCCAAATGGGAAACAAAAAAACTGCAAAGTAACCAGGACTGTGCCATGATTTTTAGTCCGACGACCTTGTTGAGCGGCATTATGTAATAAATTCCCATTATGTCATAAAAGTTCAAAATGTAATAAGAATGTCACGTCATCTTGTAATAAAGCCACATTATGTAATAAACTGATGCATTTTGTAATAAACTACCTCAATGCTTTATGTTGTAAATTTTTTCGCATTATGTCGTAAGTTATTATAATTTGAGAAATCTATAACAAAATGCACTTGACACATTTTTATTTTCAGGCAAATGTAATAACATGGCTCATTACATAAAAACGCCAGTCAAGTAGATTTTTTTTTTTTTTTAGTTTGAAGATTAAACACATTAAATAATAATGAAAAGAAAATGTACCTTAAAGAAATACCTGCAATATCAGTATTTTTGCACACAAAGGTAGAGTTAATCCTTTATAGAGTACTCATATCATGGAAATGTCAACCTTAGTGTGTTATCGAAGGACATAACAGGACTTTATTACTTTGTGAAACAGGACTTTATTACTTTTTTGAAACAGGACTTTATTACTTTTTTGAAACAGGACTTTATTACTTTTTTGAAACAGGACTTTAATACTTTTTGAAACAGGACTTTATTACTTTTGTGAAACAGGACTTTATTACTTTTTTGAAACAGGACTTTATTACTTTTTGAAACAGGACTTTATTACTTTTGTGAAACAGGACTTTATTACTTTTGTGAAAGAGGACTTGATTACTTTGTGAAATTTTTCAAACTCAAAATCAATTTTTTATTACCAAATTGTTATGAGAAAGTCAAGGTCAATGAAGTTACCATATTTGGTTTCCTTACCTGTAAATAGAAAAAAATAAAATATAAGAAGTATATGTAAAAAAAAAAAAAAAAAAAAAAAAAAAAAATTAAATAGTAATTTAAAAAAAAAAAAATACAAGAAAAAGACACTTAAGCTGAAAGGAACATGTAATTGTGAACATTAGAACAGACTTTAGAACATTAGACCAACATGCGTGCTGATCCAGACCCCTGTCCACATCCACATTCTCCCTTTGAACATCATTCCTTACATTAGTACCATTACTTCCTGGTACCTAACAAAGCAGGTACACTCACTGTTCATGCAGAGGTGGACCTTACAGACCCTGTAGACCACATTGGGCCTGAGATTGTTGACTCACTGTCCCTCACTGGAACTGTTGCTGTCACTGTCTTGTAATGTATGCAGAAATGACCAAAAATAGTCACTTACCCGATAAAGGATTAAGAGATTGTTTTTCGTTTCAGGCGCTGAAGATTAGAAATTCTAATAATAATAATGCACATAAAAGTGTCCTGGATTCCTTTCTTTTACTGACTGTAGCCTTGACTTCAGTGGTCACCTCTTTTTGCTCTTTGAAAGTACTTTTGGGAATTAGGCAAGGACACATTCTGACGTCCTCTGTGTGGGGGAAAAAAAAAAAAGTCTTCTGGCACATACACATAAAATCAGACACATTAACTTGCATTCCTCCATGACTTCCACCAACTACACAGCACTGTATAGTACATTATTAAGCACGATATAAAACTGGCTTTTGCTATTATGGCCAGAAATAGTTTGTCCTCTATTGTGTGTGAGATGCATAATGGTAAATAAGTAGAATTACAGTAAGAATGCTGTATTGTGAAGAAGAAACTGGCAGTAATTGCATATGTTTCCAAGGCTTCAACCCTATAAAGAGAGAAAAAAAAAAAAAAAGCCTACATGCATCACTGGTTAAACCGCAGGAACCAAACATTGTTTGACACAAACAGACATTACTGCTTTTTAACAGGACAATAACAACAATGTACTGATTCAAAGTGCATCTGAAACGATCTAAACTGTGCCTTGTTTAAACCTGAAGCAATCACCGCTATTTACAGAGTTGGAGGGGAAATGATTTATCAAATTCTTGCCTATTTAAAAAACATATAGGAATTTTTATGTATTTATTTGCACATCATGAAAACAGCAAGAGAACATTGAAAAAAACCAACATTCAAGCAAGTAACATCATTGTGCAGGAGAGGATAGAAGCCAGAAAATGCTTATGTGAATACCTCCACGGAAATAAACAATACACAGGGTGAAAAAAAAGAGAAAAAAAGAATTAAACCTTTGATGCATAAATTATGATAACCTTAGTCAAGATTTTTTTTTTCCTGAGAAAAAAACAATGTCATTGAAATTTTTTATGAACTGTTTTTTATGGGTTTCAAAAATGTCCACTCAGCTGACATCATGCGTTTACTTTTTGAAGAAAAGAAACATGTATTTAAAATACAATATCCAGAAAGTGATATATTGTGTGAAAGCTATGAAATAATTTTTTTAAATGTAGCTAATCTGATGTTTTTGCAACATTTTATCATACTGTAATACAGCTATTACTCATTTCATGGACATATATATATATATAATATATATATATATATCTATATATATATATATATATATATATATATATATGTTTTTTTTGTTTGTTTTTTTTTGTTTTTGTTTTTGTTTTGTTTTTGTTTTGTTTTTTTTGTTTTGTTTTGTTTTGTTACCTCCGCCAAGGAGGTTATGTTTTTGCCAGGGTGTGTTTGTTTGTTTGTTTGTTTGTCTGTCTGTCTGTTCGTTAGTGTGGCAACATGACTCAAAAAGTATGGACAGATTTGTGATGAATTTTCAGGGTTTGTTGGAAATGGGATAAGGAAGAAATGTATACATTTTTGGTGGTGATCAGGGTGGGGGGGGCCCACGGGGGGGCCCATTTCCAACAAACCCTGAAAAATTCATCAAAATCTGTCCATAACTTTTTGAGTTATGTTGCACACTAACGGACAGACAAACAGCCAGACAACAAACAAACAAACAAACAAACACACCCTTGGCAAAAACATAACCTCCTGGCGGAGGTAACAAAACAAAACAAAACAAAAACAAAAACAAAAACAAAAAAACAAACAAAAACAAACAAAACAAAAACAATTTAAGTTTAGAAAACTGTTAATTACAGTCTAATACAAATAGCAATTGATTTACTCTCAAACCTGTTACTGCAGATCAGGTTTTCAAGTATTTATCAGTAACTGTGTTAATTACAGTTTATGAGATGATGCATAGCATAAGCGTCCACTGTGTTGTCTGATATGGAACTAAAACACAAACCCATGAATATAACAAGAGAACCAGCTGTAGAATAACTGTCCACTGTAGTGACCACTATGCATGAAGGAGTTAAAAACACAATATAACTGAAATAATAAACCTAATATATAAATTTCATGATTTCTTACGTTAATGATTGCATTAGTATATTGACCCATTCTTAGATTTTCCTCAACTTACTAATTCAGTTCTGCTTAGCAAAACATACACATGTAATATTGATATTTTGCCCAGTGTCTACTACTTTGTCATCCAACTCAATTTGATATCTTTGAAATTATTATTTAAAAGCCATATTGCAATTACTGGAAATGCTTGTGAATAATAACATAATCATTATAATCATCTTCATTCGTCTGGATTTTCTGATTCAGTGTTTTTATTCATGCACTGAAAAAGAAAAATATATTTTATCTGAGCAGTTTACAACAGATGTACATGAAAAGGAACCACAAAGAAGCCATTTTTTTTTTTTTTTATTTTCTTCAATTTCTTGTTCGTTTTCATGCCTGGTACAACTAAAGGTACATTGTTTGGACAAATATAATGATAATAACAAAAATAGCTCATAAGAGTTAATTTCAGAGCTGATATCTATCCATTTTCTGTGTTTCCTTGATAATAACCAAAATCACTTCAGTTCTTATGGCATTGTACTGATAAAAAACAGTGCTTTTAGACATTCTGTGTTTTCTTTTCTGTCTGTTTTAGTCACATGATACACACAGGAGTTAGTACTTGACTGTATAACCATTGTTTTGGATGACTTTTTGATGGTCTCATATTTTTTTTCTGCGACTCTATATGTATATATGTATATGTATATGAGCTCTTCACCTCCTTGCAGTGTATTTTATTTTATTGTCTGCTGGTCAGTGCAATACACAATGGTCTCATCTTCCTCCTTTTACATAAGGGTTCAATGCACTTTTTTTAAAAAAAAATACGTATATGTATAGATGTATGATGTAGATTTTTTTTTTTTTTTAATAGAATTATGTGTCATTCTTGTGTCTTTTTATCTGACTCTCTGAACGACCACATAAGTGTTCCTATGTGGTATATGCACAAATGACAAATACATTTCTTGAATCTTGAAAAAAGATTCCAATCAATAACTATGGCATTGTACTGACAAAAACAGTGCTTTTAGGCATTCCATGTTTTCTTTTCTGTCTGTTTTAGTCACATAATACAACAGGGAGTTAGTTCTCGATTGCATAACCATTGTTTGGATGACTTTCGATGGTCTAATAATTTTTTCTTCGACTGTAGATAAGGAACCCAAGCACCAAACTGTTTAGAGATGCAACAGAAATAATTATTTTATCATTATTACCTCATCTTTTCCAGTATTTAACTGGTGTTTTTGCTTCATCTCAACCCGTTCTTCTTCTGCTGTCATTTCAATGAAGCACTAGAGATCTGGTTTAATGATCAGAAGCAGGCTTAGTATTTTTAAATTATATCTGCCCACTTTAATTTAGATTTTTTTGGCCATATACACCGTTTCCATTGATTTTATGTCATGGTGCAAATGGGCTTCATGTAATTAAATCATGTCATATCTTTATGTTCCATTTAAAGCAAAGATACAACACTTCAGTTATAACTATATAATTTTTAGACTTATATGACACTGATTGCATAAAGTTACCAGACAAGACAATAATTTTCCTCAATTGTATTTTGAATTATTTGTATGACGGCCCAAACGATATGGTCCAGATATCCACTGGCAATAAAATGTTACCTTAATGCAGTGTTTCTTAAACTGTGGGGCGGGCCCCCCCAGGGGGGCACGAAGGCTTTCCGGGGGGGCATGGGATCATTCCTAGGTGTTTGTTTTTTTTTCTTCAGGTTAGAACATGTATCAGGTGGAACTAATGTTTTAGCGTTGGAGCACCCTGGACTCATTTTAGGGACGTACAACAAACAAATCTACTGCCTAGTGATCTGTCACTAGACTAGACCAAGAGTTTAGGTTTGGACAATGGACGAGGATTGGACTGGAAAAGAAAAATATGCAATGTTTCTGGTTTTGCACAGTTTGTACAGATTGCACTTTAATGTTCTGAGATGTGCAAAAGAAACAGGCTCATTGCAGCCACTGATATTGTTAAAATGTTCATCTTTGTTACCAAAATTTGTTTGTTGTTCTACAAAAAAAATTTACCTTATTGTCATAGTTGTAAGATAATTACACATTTCCTATTTTTAATTGGAAAAATAATGTCTCAGGGAGCAGTTTTGTTGAAGTCATTTATATTGTTCAATCAAAAATCGAAGTTATTTTTAATTTGCACAACAATTATTCAAGGAAAAGCAAAAAGTATTCTAACGATATTGTTGTTTCTTTCAATAAAAGTTATAATTGCACCACAGGTACAATGTTGTTGGGGTTGAGGGGGGATTGGAGATTTTTCGTGCTCCAAAGAGGGGCTCGACAGAAAAAGGATTGAGAACCACTGACTTAATGCAAAATGAAATCAATTCTTGCCACAAAGCACTATCGACACAACATAGTTTTACAGGTACAAAATTAGGACCTGTTGAAGTAGAATAAGACAGAAATGAAAAAGAAAGTCACAAAAGGTGTGATTAGTCACACACTTTGACACAACCTCATGTGGTTATTATTATAGGGAGGTAGAAATAAGTTACCATATCCAACACAGTTTTACAGAATTTTTGTCTAAACCCTAGAGTTTGAACTATAAATTACTGTCTAATATGGCTGAAAATTATCTGACAGGTGATATAACGGAAATTTCAGGAAATTGTCTTCAGTCTCACCGTCTGGTTAAGGTTTCACAAAATTACAATATAAATATCTACATTATAAAACAGGACATTGTAAAAGGGGAGAACCTATATTCTATATTCTCATGTTTAATTTACAATAATTATTTTGAGACTCTAATGGGGTAAAGTGGGGGGTTAACATGACAAATTCATGGGGCCCAGCATTCCCAGGGGGCCCAGTGGATGTAGGTTAGAAGTTGTGAAAATTTGTGTAAGCTCCGGAGGTAAAAGAGACACAAAAAACGCAGGAGTCGGATTGTCCTAAGTTAAGTTTCACGGCAGTTACAGTAGTTACAACAGTTATGGAACACACCCCTACGCAGGGTGTGATCTGTCTAAAAACCAGAGGGGGGTGGTGTTGTTTTTTGTTTTGTTTTGGGGTTTTTTTGGTGGGAGTTGGGGGGGCAGCAGTTATATACGTGGTGTGCGGTCCATAACTAACATAACTAACAATGGCATGAAACGAAACTGAAACTTACATACTTTCAACTAGGGATGTAACGATTACCGGTGTAATGATAAACCGCGGAAAAATTCCCAGTGGTTAGCATTAGCCTTTAAATTCTAATTATCATGATAACTGTGTTTTATTACTGCACTTTGAAAACTCAGAGAGAGAGAGGAGAGAGCTCTGTTCTATCTATCTATATCTATCTATCTATCTGTCTGTCTGTCTGTCTGTCTGTCTGTCTCTAGAAAAGAAACTAAAACAACTCAAACTTGATATGGAAAATGGTCAAACAATGGCCATAAGGTGTCATCTTTAATGCACATTATATATATATATATATATATATATATATATATATATATATAAAATATTTATTTGTTTTATCTGAATGTTTCTGTCAACAAAGTACATTGTGCTGTTATTTTATTTATTTATTTATTTTTTATTTCAAAATACAACTTTATTAAATTATTTCAGTGTGTGTATAAGTATTTTTGAACATTTTGAGCACAATTTCAACAACATCGTGATAATAATGATAACCATGGTAATTTAGTCACAATAACCTGATATGAAATTTTCATATCGTTACATCCCTACTTTCAACGTCCAACTCCTGGTTCTGTTCCTCTATTACACAGCGGATCTTACACGAAATTTTCACAACTTCTAACCTGTATCCACTGGACATACAAATGCTGGGACCCAGGAATTTGTCACGTTACCCCCACACCACCCCTTAAGGCACCCCAGTGCATGGGGATGTTCACAAATTCTGAGACTGTCGACAGTTCGGTTCAGGTGATCGTTAGTTTCAGTAATGTAGGATATAGGTGGAAGAAAACTGTCACAACCTGTCGTTATTTCAATGGGTTTGGTGCCCCCCGTACCCCCGAGGATGAAATTCATTGAGCAGAAGTAGGTATGTAAAAACAAGACAAATCACACCCTGCCCCTATGTAGTATACCCCCACCCCCGACAACACATTTACCTATGTTTATTTTATGAGGGGCCCGCAATGTTTACCTTTCATGGGGCCTCCAGTTTTTAGCGGGTGGCCCAGCTAATGGGTTTTAAATAAATGATGCTGTGTGGTGATGATGGTGATTTTTTGCTGTATTTTGCACTAAACAACATGTTTCCCTCGTATTTGAAAATATAATTATTAGCCAAAGCATCTCTGTAGCAGCCCAGTGCTTCATTCATAATGGAATATTGGGACATTTTGCCTTTACACCCCATCCCCCCCCCCCCCAAAAAAAAAGAAAAAAACTATTTGGCTTTATTGAAATCTCAATCCTATTTGATTAATTGTTCGACCCTAGTTCCCAATTTTCCAATTTTTAAAGGTTCTGCTTGCAGAGGAGCAGTGGAGAGTTATATTAGGAGCAGCTAGAGTCTAACAAACTATCTGGTTTTTATCTGTTACGTGTCAAAATAATCCTACTGGACAACCAAGCATAGAAAAGCAGAACGGCGGAGAATATTTAATATTTTCAAGTCGTTTTTTTTTTTTTTTCCCCCAAAGCCTCTGTGATGTGAGAGGCAGATAAGCAGATAAATCATATTAATATTCCACTTTCTTCATTGTGAAATCTCGCCCTCAAGTCATGCCCTGCTGCTTTCTCGCGGCTGTGAAGGACACACACTGTGGTACTTAAGACGACGGTCTGGCCTTTGCCCTTCTGTCTCTTCAACCAGACTGATTTCAAAATGGAAATCAGTGGAGCTCGGGTAGAGTCATGTGAATCTACACCTGACCTGTGCATCCAAATTAAGATGTCCAGATTGGCGGAAAGAAAAGGAGGACTAATGAACAAATCCATCTAACCGCTTAAATTTTCTTCAGTTTAAACGGAAGAAAAAACTGAGGTAGTCGTTTTTAGATCCAAGGAGGAACGTCTTCAAATCAGCATGCAGCTCCAGTCACTCAGTTAAAAACCTCACACCAGGCCCGGAATCTGGGTGTTGTCATGGATCCAGACCTGAATTTTAAAAACCACATACAAACAATTACAAAGTCATCCTACTATCACCTCAAGAATATTTCTAGGATTAAAGGACTGATGTCGCAGCAGGACCTTCAAAAAACTTGTCCATGCATTTGTCTTTAGTGGAGTTGACTACTATAACAGTATCTTCTCTGGTCTGTTTAAAAAGTCTATGAGACGACTGCAGCTGATCCAGAATGCTGCTGCTCTAGTCCTCATTAAAGTTGGCCTTACACTGTGCGATTTTAGAGCTGATTTCTCACTCGTGCGACTCTTTTTGGATCGGGCCAGATGTGCCTCTGATCGTGTGTCGTGCTTGGTGCAGTGTACATGGGGTAAGGAGAAGCGATTACCACCTCACGACCACCTCACAACCAGCAATCGTGTGTTCACAAGGAAAACAGAGCTGTTTGAAATCCTGCTCGCTCCTCGTGAGGGTATCGCACTGTCAAAGCAGTGCCACGAGCCCATGGGCCTCAAAATTCTCACACTGTGCATGCTGCGAACGCAGAAATGTACAGTAGCGTACAAGCTAACAGTAGCTGGCTATTGGCCTAGCGCAGTTTAGCTTTTGCATCTTACCTCTAGTTCCCGCTGTAGCATTGACAGCCCATACTGTCCACGTCTGGCCAACAAATTCCTGCGCCAAACACGTCGTCATCTTTTCTTCTTTTTTGATTCCCCGCAGATAATGGCACATATTACCAAAGTGGCTCGTTGGTTTTTGTTTAGCACTACCATTTTGTGATTCACGCCAATACACAATCGTCTATGCACTACGGATTCCTCTGTATTTTAACGTTGTATTTCCGGATACAACACTTGAACGTGTCGTGCGTCCTGTGGTGTATGGTCCTACAGTGTGAGCAGTCAGGTCGCATACGAGCATCGGTCCGTACAGTGTGAGAAACATGAATCGTGAGCCTGACTTTACAATTGATTCGCACAGTTTGAGATGGAGCTGCGTGCAATGATTGAAATAATCGCACAGTGTATGGCTGCCTTAAGACCAAGAGAGTGGAACCCACATCAGTCCAGTTCGGAGGTCTCTACGCTGGACCACATCAGTCAGTTCTGAGGTCTCTACACTGGCTCCCTGTCTCTCAGAGAATAGACTTTAAATTCTCTTGCTAGCATATAAAGCACTGAATGGTGTTAGGCCCAAAATATATCAGAGACCTTCTAGTCCAGTATGAACCATCCAGACCACTCAGGTCATCTGGTGCAGGTCTGCTCTGTGTTCCCAAAGTCAGAACTAAACATGGAGAATCAGCGTTCAGTTTCTATGCTCCGTATATCTGGAACAAACTACCAGAAAATATCAGGTCTGCTGAGAGTCTGAGTTCTTTTAAGTCCAGGTTAAAGACTCACCTGCAACTCTTACTTTAATATGTGTGTGTTTTTATATTTTTGGGTTTTATGTGTTGTTTTCTTACTTGCTGTTTTTAATCACCTTTTACATGTTTCTTTTATAATGTTTTAAATGTGTTTCTTTTTCCCTTGTCGTTGTATTTCAGTGTCCTGTGTGAAGCACCTCGAATTGCCTTGTTGCTGAAATGTGTGATACAAATAAACTTGTCTTTCCTTGCCTAAATCAGGGGTCTCAAACTCATTTTCTGTAAGGGGCCACATTCAGCCTGATTTAATCTCAAGTGGGCCGAACCAGTAAAATAATAGCATAATAACCTATATAATGACAACTCCAAATTTTGTCTTTGTTTTAGTGCAAAAAACCCCATTAAATTATGAAATACTTACTTTTATAAACTAAAACAACAAATAAAAGATGTGAATAACCTAAAAAAAAGTGAAATTCTTAAGAAAAATAAGTGCAATTTTAACAATATTATGCCTCAATTTATCATTTCTACATGTGCATTATGGATCGGATCTACAAAGACACGAAACACTTAATAACAGGCAGAAAATTGTTAAAATTGTGTTGAATTTTCTTTAGACATTTCAGGTTATTCATATTTGTTCAGGTTGTTCACATTTTATTGTTACAGGGTAGTTTGAAAATGGAAATATTTTCATAATTTAATGTTATTTTTTGCTCTGAAACTAAGAAAAATTTGAAGTTGTCTTTATTTATAGGCACAATGTAATTTTTTTTTCTCTGCATCAGATCGAGAAAAAATATGGAGTCATTATTTTTTGTAGTTTTTCACTATTATTTTACTTGAGGTCATATGTGGAACCTGAACTAAATTGAGCTCGTCAGCTTTGACTGGAATTTTTTGCACTTTGCTAATTCATCCAGGGGCCGGATTAGAACCTTTGGCCCCCATTTGGCCCCAGGCTGCATGTTTGAGACCCCTGGATTAAATGAAAGTCCGACCGTAGTGACATGAAGGACTATTTGAAACATTACTGCTGGATAAATGTCGTCCTCTGTTCTTGCTAGATGTAGAAATGATGGAAGCAATTTGGTTAAATAGAAAGTGGGAAGAATGTGATCAGATTTGTTTGATAACATGGTTCGTTCCAGTAGTTGATTATGATTGGCTGGCACACACCTGCGACCACATGCGCAAAAGAAATTGTGTAAATGTCCAATTAGTTGTGAATTTTGATTTTGCTGAGGGGGCTGTGTGTGGGATAGTGGCAGAAAGAGATGATTGGGATACGGGAGGAAGATGAAAACGAGCTGGAATTAATGAGTCGAGTCGAAATATGAAGCCGTGAGACTGTTTGGAGACTGTGTTTTTAGATACATTCGCAATCATTTTGTGTAGTTCTGTCATTGACTTGCATTAAATGGTAAAAATGTGTTGGAGGGAAGGAAGGAAGGAAGGAAGGAAGGAAGGAAGGAAGGAAGGATGGATGGATGGATGGATGGATGGAGGAAGGAAGGATGGATGGATGGAAAGACGAGTGAAAGGACAGACAGACAGACAGACAGACAGACAGACAGACAGACAGACAGACAGACAGACAGACAGATAGATAGATAGATAGATAGATAGATAGATAGTAGATAGATAGATAGAGATAGGGGAAGAAGGAAGGCGGGAGGGATGGGGAGATGGATGGATGGATGGATGGAGGATGGATGGATGGAAAGACGAGTGAAAGGACAGACAGACAGACAGAGACAGACAGACAGACAGACAGACAGACAGATAGATAGATAGATAGATAGATAGATAGATAGATAGATAGATAGAAGATAGATAGATAGATAGATAGATAGATAGATAGATAGATGGGAAGAAGGAAGGCAGGGAGGATGGATGGATGGATGGATGGAAAGACGAGTGAAAGGACTGACAGACAGACAGACAGACAGACAGACAGATAGATAGATAGATAGATAGATAGATAGATAGATAGATAGATAGATAGATAGATAGATAGATAGATGGGAAGAAGGAAGGATGGATGGATGGATGGATGGATGGATGGATGGATGGATGGATGGAAAGACGAGTGAAAGGATAGACAGACGGACGGATGGATGGAAGTTCTTTCTTTTACATAGTGTATGGTATTTATTCACCTTAAAATGAAACACAACCACTTATTTGAAGCTAGCATGAATAACTTAAGCCCTTTGCCCATCGGTAGCGGGATAGGCTCCAGCATCCACATGACCATCCAGATGAATAAGCAGATCGAACAAACTAAACAAAATGAATGAATAGCTTGTGAAAAAAAGGCTCAACCATCGCTACTTTTTTTTTTTTTTTTAACTTTATTACCCAGGCAAGCAATTAAGATCAGATTCTTATATAAAACTGCAGCCTGCTTGCTAACACCTGTATGCTAAATGGGCTAAAGTTCAGTAGTCTTAGATGATCGTATTAATTAACAATAAATTGTGAGGTTAGCTTCTTAGTCTGGTTTGTGATTCAGTCTCTGCTATTTGAGGAATGATATCACAGTCATTTTCATTTGGTTCCTTTGGGATACTTCTCTAATAACACTAAAAAAAATACCTAAGAAGGGCATGTTGAGTGCCAAAGCTTGACAGGCGTAGCTTTAGTTTTTAAGAGGGGTGGTAATTCTGTCAAACCACAACGGTAGAAGAGGCTGGAGAAATATCTGTACTTTTGCTACTGGATGGTTAAATGCAGCTTTCCGGAGTCACAACCCAGTACTGTAGAAGAACACTAACATAAGTGAACAGTCCTTCAGCATCTGCACAGTTAGACTAATGGAAATATTCATAATCTAATCTAATAGTCTTTAAGCATGCTTTTATATGTGTCTCTGCTTAAGGTCAGTGAAGAACGACATTAATGCATTTTTGTGTGTATGTTACTAGCCATACTTTGACGTAACCGTACCCTCAAATGACGTATGCAGGCATATGCTGCATTTACAGCACGATATCTTAAGATGTTATAGCCATAATAACACGTAAAACAAACAACGGACTGTTTCATGTGCATCACGAAGGCAAAAAAGGCATCCTTCATATGCAGAATCAAGGAGTTAATGGCATTTGAAGGCCATGAGTCACTGTAAAATGTACTTTTGAGTGAGTAACACAAGAGGTGAATTTATTTATAATACAGTTCATACAAGAAGACAACTCAGTGACCTTAAGAACAGCCAGCGGTAGATAAACAAAAGGCTTCGGCAAAAAATAATGCGATATTAAAAGATGGAATGAACTCAAAAAGACCCAAACAGCCGCAGATGACCGAAAGCATCTCCTGGTTTAAAATGTTTAATACTGCTGATCCATTAATCCTATCAATGCATGTAAGTAATTGGTGTAAAATGCAGTTTGTCATCTTTTCATGGTGATCAGATATGACCCATTTGGAGCATTTTCTGCCACATTCATTCAACAGTTAAACCCTGGAGTCGGATCAGTAACAGTGGATGGACACACTTGGTTTATGTTAGATTTTGCTGAAAAAGTTACCGTTTCTTTAGTTTGTCTGTTTTTGATATTAACCCTCACCTTATTTTGAGCTTTTTATGAACATCTACATCAGGGGTGTCAAACATGCGGCCTGCCAAAGGGTCCTGTTTGGCCCCTGGGATGTTTTGCCAAGTGCAAAAATTCCACAGTCTTGAATTGAATGAAGCAACAAAAATTTTGCTTGAATTAAGGAAAAAATCTTGAACTAAGCCAAAAAAAAAAAAAATCTTCAAATAAGTAAAAAAAAAAAAAATCTTCAATTAAGTAAAAAAAAAAAATTCAATTGAGCAAAAAAAAAAAAAAAATCTCAAATTTAGCAAAAAAAATGTTGAATTAAGCAAAAAACAAAAATCTTCAAGTAAAAAAAAAAAATCTTGAATTCAGCGAAAAAAAAAATAAATTCAATTAAGTAAAAAAATCTTGAATTAAGCCAAAAAAAACTTCAATTAAGTAAGAAACACTGAATTAATTAAAAAAAAAAAAAAAAATTCAATTAAGTAAAAAATCTAAAATTTAGCAAAAAATCTTGAATTAAGCAAAAAAAAACCTTCAATTAAGAAAAAAAAATCTTGAATTAAGCCAAAAAAAATCTTCAATTAAGTAAGAAACAATGAATTAATAAAAAAAACTTCAATTAAGTAAAAATTTCAAATTTAACAAAAAATCTTGAATTACGCCAAAAAAACCTTCAATTAAGTAAAAAATATCTTGAATTAAGCCAAAAAAAAAATCTTCATTAAGTAAAAAAATTTTGAATAAGCCAAAAAAAAATCTTCAATTAAGTAAAAAATCTCAAATTTAGCAAAAAATCTTGAATTAAGACAAAAATCTTCAATTAAGTAAAAAAAGTCTTGAATTAAGACAAAAAAAAAAAAATCTCAAATTTAGCAAAAAATCTTGAATTAAGCCAAAAAAAACCTTCAATTAAGTAAAAAAAAATCTTGAATTAAGCAAAAAAAAAAATCTTTAATTAAGTAAAAAATCTTTAATTAATCAAAAAAAAATTCAATTAAGTAAAAAAAAAACCTTGAATTAACCAAAAAAAAAAAAAAATAAATAAATTTAAAAAATCTAGAATTAATAACTTAATTTTTTCCCCCTTTGTTTTAGTGCAAAAAATAACATTAAATTATGAAAAATATTTACATTTCCAAACTATCCTTTAACATTAAAATGCGAATAATCTGAACAAATATGAACAACCTGAAATGTCTAAAGAAAATTCAGCCCAATTTGAACAATTTTCTGCCTGTTCCTCAGTGTTTAGTGTCTGTAGATCTGATCTTTAATGCACATGTAGAAATGATAAGTTGAGGAATAATATTGTTAAAATTACATTAAATTTCTTACATTTTTTAATTTAAATTTCAGTTTTTTCAGTTTTTTTTTTTTTTTTTTTTTGATAGTTTTAAAAGTAAGTATTTTCATAGTTAATGTTTTGTTTTGTTTTTTTACACTAAACAAAGACAAAAATTTGGAGTTGTCAATTTATTGGTTATTATGTTATTATTTTACTGGTCCGGCCCACTGGAGATCAAATTTAGCTGAATATGGCCCTGAACTAAAATGAGTTTGACACCCCTGATCCACATCGATAAATTAAAGACAAGAAACTACCTGATTTTCACTGAAAAAAGCAAAATACAGAAGATAATATTAGAATAAATGGTGATAAATCGCTTAAAAAAAAAAAAAAAAAAAAGGTTAAAATAGAGAGAAAAATCCGTTTGGGAACTGGGAAGTAGCACTGGGTCTTTATGGGTTCAAACAGTCTAAGAAGATGGAATCATAGTAAAAGAAGATAAATTCCCAAAGCGTTCACATGATTAAAAGAGGATAGACTGCTCTAGAATTACAGTGCAACAGAGTTCAATCCTAAAACATGAAAAGAAGAATTTATTCAGCCTGGGTTTAAAATCCTCTGCATTTTGAGTAAATCATATTTGCTGTATTTTTGTGGACCCTTGACTCCCTTATCTGACCCGAGTCATAGATCAGGGGTGTCAAACTCATTTTTTTCAGGGCCACATTCAGCCCAGTTTGATCTCCAGTGGGCCAGACCAGTAAAATAATAACATAATAGCCTACACATAATGACACTCCAAATAACATAAAAGACGTGAAAACCCTGAAAAAAATGAAGTTTCGGAAAAAAAAACAAGTACAATTTGGTCATATTAGGCCTCTACTTACGATTTCTATATGTGCATTACAGATCGGATCTGTCAAGGCACAAAACAGACAGAATATTGTTAAAATGGCACTTATTTTTCTTTAGACCAGGGGTGTCAAACTCATTTCGGTTCAGGGGCCACATTCAGTCCAATATGATCTCAAGTGGGCCGGACCAGTAAAATAATAACAGTGAAAAAAGTAAAATTAAATAACGATAATGTTAACATCTCCAAAAATCTGAATAACATAAACAACTGGAAACGTCTTAAGAAAAACAACTGCAATTCTAACAATATTATGCCTCAGATTATCAGTTTATCCTTTACACATGTGCATTAAAACTTACATTACAATTACAAATACACAAAACATTTAAAACAGGTAGAATATTGGTAAAATTGCATTTACTTATCTTAAGATATTTCAGGTTTTTCACATTTTTTTTGTAAAATAACAGTTTTTAATATAAACATTTTCATGTAATTTTATTTTTTACACCAAAACAAAAATAAAATTTGCTGTTTCATTATTTCTACGTTTAATATGATGGTATTTTACTGGTCTGACCTACTTGGTATCTAATTGGTCAGTATGTGGAATCTGAATTAACCCTTTCATGCATAGGCCACTACAGTGGACAGTTCTTCTCCAGCTGTTCTATTGTATATTCATGGGTTTTGATGTTTTCGTTCCGTATCAGCCAACACAGTGAACACTTATGCACCATCCATACACTGACATTCACACCATTACTGTAACTTTGCTGTTCTTGATAAACCTGATCTGCACTAACATGTTTAAGTGTAAATCAATTTGTATTTGTTAGACAGAAGGTTTTTTTTTTCCATATTATCTCCATGAAGTGAGTAATTACTAGCATTAGAATATGTTAAAATGTGAGAAGACATCAGATTAGCAGCATTAAAAATGTTCTTATTTCATTGTTTTCATATCACTTTCTGATATTGGGGTTTTAAACACGTTTTTTTGCTTCAAAAATTAAATGCATGGATATTTTGTAACTCCATAGGAAAAAAAAAACTTGATCGCATTGGTTTTTTCATGCCTAAGGAGGAATAAAAACACTGAAGAAAAAAATCTTGACTAAGGTTCTCACAATTCATGCATGAAAGGGTTAAAATGATTTTGACATTGTCGCTGGTTAATATCTTCAGTGTAATTTTTGTGTTTCACAAATCCATCCTACGGGCCAGACTGGATCTTTTTGCGGGCCAGATTTGGCCCCCGGCCGCATGTTTGACACCTATGCTTTAGACATTCCAGGTTGTTCATATTTGTTCAGGTTATTGACATTTTATTATTAAAGGATATCAAAATTTAATGTTCTTTGCAATAAATAAAAGAGAAAAATTGCTGTTGCCATTATTTAGAGGCATAACGTCATATTATTTTTTCACATTAAACCAAGAAGAAAATTTGGAGTCATTATTTCTAGGTTATTATGCTATTATTTTTGAGTTTGATGCCCTTGACTGTTAATATCTTCAGGGTAATTTTTGCATTTTGCACTTTGTAAATTCATCTTGCGGGCCAAATTGGAACCTTTGGCGGGCGGGTTTTGACACCTGTGCCATAGATCCTACTGAGCTTCTATCCTTTAATGTTCATAATTCATGCATGAAAGGGTTAAAGATTATATAGATGTATTCTCGGTCTTAACCACTGAGTGATTTGCAGCCGCACTTCAAACTGTATTCTGTCGACGCCTGTGTAAAGATTTCAGATCTGGATTAATGTGCTGTGTTCTCTTTTGTCCTGGTTTTTGAATGAGCCGATGTCTAACGCTGCTTTTGAAGTCCAGTCGTAAGACCATTAACCCTTTCATGCAGAGTGGACAGTTATTCTACAGCTGTTCTCTTGTATATTCATGGGTTTTGTTGTTTTAGTTCCATATCATCTAACATATTGGGCCCTCATGCACCATCCCATACACTGACATTCATACCATTAGTGTAACTTTGCTGTTCTTGATAAACCTGATCTGCATTAAATGTTTGAATGTAAAGAAATTGCTTGTTATTTTTAATTGACTATAATTAACAACAAAAAGTTTTTTTTTTTTTCATTATCTCCATGAAGTGAGTAATGACTAGTATTAGAGTATGTTAAAATGTGAGAAAAACAACAGATTAGCAGCATTAAAAATGTCTTTATTTCATACTTTTCACACAGTACAGGGTGGGGAAGCAAAATTTACAATATTTTGAGGCAGGGATTGAAAGACAGAGTGGACCAATTAGTTTATTGAAAGTCATGAGAATTTATTTGCCACAAGAAAATTGACATAATAGAAAATGTTTTTATTCTATGTGTCCTCCTTCTTTCTCAATAACTGCCTTCACACGCTTCCTGAAACTTGCGCAAGTGTTCCTCAAATATTTGGGTGACAACGTGGAAATTTACCCTTCAACTGATAACCCACACAAAGAAAAAGGGAGAAAGTTAGAGTTAAAATAATAAATGCATTTATTGAGAAATCAATCACAGACAAAGCTCTGTAAATGAAGTCTGATTGAACAAGAGAAAACTAAAGATTAATAGAACCAAATCCAACCCCTCAAACTATGATGTCATTCCTTACGTACATCGTACCACCCCATACTACTCCTTCTCTGCTCCGTGAAGAGGTCATGAGGACCTCTTCACTCTAACCTTGCTTGGATCCTATCTGAAGTACAGGCGCCATCTCTATCGACACATTCAGACATTTAGGTGTTTGGGTTTTAACTCAAGGTAAGAACTTCGTCCCTAAGTCGGGGTTGCTGCAGAGTGGTAAACATCACACATAACAATGACTCAGCATGCACTTAACAGTATAACATATTAAAAGAGTATAAAATAAAAAGTAAATTTTTCCACCACACAACTTCTCCCATTCTTCTTTAATAGTATCTTCCAGACTTTCTCGTAATAGTTTTGCTCATAGTCATTCTCTTCTTTACATTATAAACAGTCTTTATGGACACTCCAACTACTTTTGAAATCTCCTTTGGTGTGACGAGTGCATTCAGCAAATCACACACTTTGACGTTTGCTTTCCTGATTACTCATATGGGCAAAAGTTTGTGAAAAGGTATGGATAATAGTGTTAGGTATGATTATGACATCAATATATGTTTGGTTTCAAAACAATTGACGTAGTGCCTGCTGAGAAAAAACAACTAAATGTTCATTGTAAATTTTGCTTCCCCACCCTGTATATTAGTAAATACATGTTTCTTTGCTTCAAAAATAAAACACACGGTTTCCAGCTGAGTGGACTTTTTTGCAACTCCATGAAAAATAGGTTCATAAAAGAATTTCAATCGCATTGTTTTTTTTTTCATGCCTAAAGAGGAAGGAAAACACTGAGGAAAAAAATCTTGATTAAGGTTCTCATAATTCATGCATGAAAGGGTTAAAGTAGTCGAACCCGTCGGAGATAAATGCGTGGATGAGCATCCGAACGTGAGCGCTCTCGACATATACTAATGTGACGATGAGGACGGTTAAAAGCATGAAAAAATGAAAAACCTGTCTGGTCCACATCACATTTAAAACTGTTCTCCGGTTAGTGTTTCCTTTCAAATACACTCCTACACATATTATAGCATTTTCTGGAGCCAAGAAACTTTCTCAAGGCCAGAGTCTTAGCAGTGGAGTTAGTTAACCTTGTCCAGAGTCAGTCCTTTCCCCACTTCCACGCTAGCCTTAAGTGATGGGCCTCTCATAGCAGCCAATTAGGCTGTGTCATTTCTGGAGGTGTACAGGCCCCCAGTTTGATAGATCATGCACCAGAAGCATGTGGAGGGAAAGGCAGCCAAGCATGCTCTTAGGTCAGCTCCATCCAACATACAGCTAGCCCCAGTATCAGTCAGCCAAGGCTCTGTGATCAATGGGGAGGAAACTGTGTAGCTATTTATAGGATCACCAGGCCATTAGACCCAACTATCCACTTAGCCTTTGCCACTGACTGTTTCTGTGTGCCAGACTAGAGAGAATTGGAGATTGAGGATGGCTAGCCAGCCCATATTGTAGGAATCATTCTTTTCATTTATCTCCATCCACACTAAATTTACTCCGGGCTCCGGCGATGGCAGGCCATTGCACAACATTTACAAAACCACGCTCAGTCATGTAGAACCGACGAGTAAAATGTTGCAAATGGGCCGACCGTGACTGTGATTTACAAAGTGGTATTTTGCAGAAAAAAGTGGAAGAGTTATGAAAAAAGGAGTCAGAAGTGATGCAAATATAAGCTTAAGTTTAACCCTTTCATGCATTAATTATGAGAAGCTTAATCAACATTTTTTTTTTCCCTGGGTGTTTAACTCCTCTTTAGATAGTAGATAGAACAGATAGATAGATAGATAGATAGATAGAACAGATAGATAGATAGATAGAACAGATAGATAGATAGATAGAACAGAGCTCTCTCTCTCTCTCTCTCTCTCTCTCTCTCTCTCTCTGAGTTTTCAAAGTGCAGTAATAAAACACAGTTATCATGATAATTAGAATTTAAAGGCTAACACTAGCCACTGGGAATTTTTCCACAGTTTATCATTACACCAGTAATCGTTACATCCCTAGTTGAAAGTATGTGAAGTTTCAGTTTTGTTTCATGCCAGTGTTAGTTATGTTAGTTATGGACCGCACACCACGTATTAGGCCTGTAACGGTACACGTACCGAACCGAACCGTTTCGGTACACACCTGTTCGGTTCGGTACACAGCTGTACCGAAACGGCACAGTCTGTTGAGAAAAAGAAAAAGGAACAAAAGACATTGTTTGATGCGGAACGTTAAATACACGCAAGTTTCACACGGACATATTTAAGACGCATACATTGACCCTAAATATGAAATAGCAGCTGATATAAGGTAAAAAAAATAAATAAATAAAAAAAATAATGAGAACCTGGAAGGAAGAGATTGGAGACCCCCACCATCAGTACAGTCCAGTTTGGGATCACTTCAGGTCCCGGTGAAAGACAACAATGAGGAAAGAGACGGAGATAAGATGAACGCTGTGTGGCCCCTGGGAGCTACAGTAGTTCTAAAACACACTAACTGTCTGTCTGTCTCTCACGCACGCTGTATACCAGAGGAATAGAACTCGGA